>NC_133114.1:20662225-20781573 GCF_022965805.1 Primulina eburnea | reverse complement strand
TTTTTCTTCTTCTCATTATATCATAAATAAAATAATCATCGACTCTTCAACTCATACTGAACTTATATAACAAATACCATATAATTAATTACATTAAATAAATTATCAATTTTTATCATTAATATTACACATTAGCATTATTTAAAGCATTTTTTTTAAATCTCCAATTTTATAACAAGAATTTTGATAGAATTCAAGTGTGTATACATGACTCCATGGGGAAAAAATGACAGAATATGCATACATGAAATGGTGACCGACAAACATAACAGATAACAGTAAAGATCCGAGTGGTAATATATTTGAGTTCAAGGGCTATTTGGTTCCTTTTTGATTAAAAAGTGGAAATTTGAGTAACCATAGTGAGAATGCACAATCTTTTATCGCTCATCCGTCTACGAAAACAAGGATATGGTCAATTTGTTATGATCATTTCTATACCATCGTTGGTGCCAAGTACATAATTCCAGTTACTAAGGGAACTCATTCCTTCAACAGCCTTCCATCTCTTCATCATTTTAGCTAAAGTCATGCGGTGATTGATTCTATCGCTATCTTGTGGGTCAGCATGTTTGGTTGGCTTCCAAACTCCAACCAGAGACGAGAGCACATAAGCCACATGGCTCATACAAGGCCTCTGATTAGGTTCTCTAGAAGAGCTGTAGTCAGTCAGTTTTGCAATAGTGATGATACTCGAAATTTTTTCTTCTTCACTGAGATCATGATTCGAGTCAATGACATTTGGGAAAGCGTCTGTGCCTTTGCTGGTGTGCATGTTGCGGAACCATGCCACTATATGCTGCTTTTCCTCGGGTAAAGAAATGTCTAAAGCATATCTTCCGATGATCAACTCCATTAGAATGACACTGAAGCTATAAACATCAATTTTCGTATCACTCTGCCAGTTTTTGCACAATTTATGCAAACAAAATTCTCTTCTATTAAGACAAGTAAACCACATTTCACATAACATAATAATATAATAGAGTACAAAATTTGCCAGAATCTACAATGAGAACACCAATTCAGAGTGGCTAATCACAATAAAAACTAAGACTATAAACATTTGAATCCTTACGAACTAACGAATCATTATATACATGAAAACTGATTTACAAGAAATGAAAAATGTACCTACACATTCGGGTGCAATATAGCCAAATGTTCTGACAACTTTAGAAGCAGCCGAAGCTTCCCCATCATAAGTTACATGCCGCACAAGCCCAAAATCTGCAACCTTAGCCCTCATATCATCACCAAGAAGAATGTTTGAAGGTTTAAGATCCCTGTGAATAAAACTCTTGTCAGCAAAACTGTGCAAGTACTCAACACCTGTAACGTCCGAAAAACCAACCTACGTAAACCACATACATGCAAATTATTTGAATTGCTTAATTGTTTTATTTAATTGATTTTAAATGTTTACTTGATGCATATTATATGATTAAAGGTATGATTGAATGATTAAATGATTATATGGCATGATTTCATTAAATTGAAGGATTTTACCCGAATATTCGATAATAGACTGGGGAAAGGAGACCGGAGACGACCAAGACAAAAATAAATATTTTAAGGCTTCTTAATATGATTAAAAATGATTAAATTTTTCTAAAAATGGTAGAGTTCGAATTATTTTACGAGTCGAGCTCGATTTTACCCGGGAAGTCGGTTTTAGGCAAACGAGGAGTTTTTAAAAGATCAAAAATATTATTTTTGGAAACTAAATTTTATAAAAACTTTTTTTTACAATTAAATAAGAGTTATTTGGCTCAATTTAACTAAATTGAGTATGTCCAATTGCTCCGATTCTTGAAAGGCCCAAAACCCAAGCTCATGATCATGCAAAATAAAATTTATAAAAAAGGATTCCTAGGTCTTTTTGGCACCCATCAGTCGTCCACTTCGCACACACTAAATTTCGAAAATTTCATAGAAGGAAAAGCTAGGATTCTTCATCGCTCGTTCGTCATTCCTCGCCGACGATCACGTATTCGAGCGTTTTAAATGCAAATGCGCGTTTTCTAAACCCTTTAACGCATCATTCAAACCATAATTTGTATGTTTTTATTATTTTTGCATGAAAGCTATTTGTGTTCGATTATTTTTACGTTAGAACAATTATTTTCAAATATATGATGATTTTACGCTTATATGAAAAACGCTATGATTCCTAAGGACACGTTGCCATTAGGACATGTTTTGGGGACGGGAAAAGAATCGATAAGGGATAAATTACATGCTAGAATCAAGCATGGCCAGGGAACAAAGCACCTAGGGTTTTCTAGAAAGCACACGATTTGCACACTTGATTCAAGGGTGGCTAGGCTGGACGTGGTTAGGTGTAGAGAAGAGTCCTAGCATGGCTAGGACTCCTTGGTCGCAGCCTAGGAGGAGTCCCTTGGGGTGAGGACTCCTCACGCGAGCTGTGTGCAGTGCGCAAGCTTGCAGGGGCTCGGCGCTAGCTTGGGCCAACGAGCAGGGGTTGGAGCATGGTCCAGTAGGGTCTAAGGAGGATGGTCAAGGGTCTGGTCAAGGCTGGTGCGGCTTGGTTCATGGGGGGGCTCGATCCCAGCAGTAGAAACTGGCGCGACTGCTCTTGTTCTGCTGCAGCGGCTCGCAGCGTGGTTCATGGGCTTGGGATGGGTTCAGTTGGGTCTGAGCATGGTCCGGGGTCGGTGAGGGTCAGAGGTGATCGATGGTTAAGTAGCAAGAAGGTTCTTACGTGGCGGCCATGTGGAGCTGAAGACTGATCAGTCGACCAGAGGATAAATGCTAGTCACTTTCAAGGATCAAACTTCAGCCAAAATGATAAAGGATTGAAAGCTTTACGATTATGATTTTGCGATTTATGATTTATGCTTAAATGCTATTTTAAATAAAAGTATGATTTTAATGCATGTAATTGTATATGTATTATTTGCTACTCATGTTTAGAACATGCTGAGTCATTAGACTCACTGGGTTTGAATGCTGCAGGATTTGATGATGTTGAGGGAAGCGTTGACGATTGAGTGGATCGAGTGCGACAGTACACTCCCGAGTGACATTTATTTTCCGCATTAGCTTGATATATAAAAGATTTAAAAAATTATTGTTAATGATTTTATGAGATATTTTTATGCTTTATTTTATTATTAGTTGATCTTTTTAAAGTTCGACGTAGGATTTTTGGTTAGTTGACGATTTAGATATTTTTTATGTACTTGAGATTCGATTTGCTAAATTAGTTTGATTTATGGAAATGTTATTTTTATTAGTAATTTTCGAGTTTATGATTTGTTAAAAAAAATAGTAGTAGACATTTCAACACCTCTGGCTACATCTAGTGCAATGCCAAGCCTTTTCCTCCATTCCAGAAGCTTCAAACCTTCTTTGTTCCAATTAAATAGAAACCTGCTAAGCGTCATCTGCTTCATTAATTCGAAAACAAGATGCCTCTCGTTTCCGTATATACAATATCTGAAAAGTTTGACTAGATTGATATGTCGAACTTTTGTATGGGCATAAATCTCGGATTCGAATAGTTCCAAACCTTTGCCGCTCGTCAATCCAGGTTTCATCTTCTTAACATCAATCTTTGTTCCATCATTCAATTCCCCTTTATAAACACTTCCAAATCCGCCCGTGCCAAGTATGTTTTGTTCATTGAAGTTATATGTCCCAGTTTTCAGCACTTGGACAGAAAACACCAAGCAATAATCCTTGACTAATTGAAGTTCTCGAGAACCGTTAGATCCCATGATACAAATCCCTCTAGTCTCTCCATCAAGGCTTGAACAAGCACTACTGACTTGAAGGCTCAACTTTGGCCCGGCAAAGAAAGAAAACCAACACTCTAATAACAACACAAAGAACGACAAGAAGGGATCCCAAAATTGCTACACTAGGAGATTCATCATAACAATCCATCCCAATGTTCAGATTTCCATCTCTTTAGAGTTACACTACTTGAAAATGCTGGTACTACCCCATCAATATTATCATCAGAAACATCCAACAATGTACTCGAATCAGTTCATGTTCATATATTAAATGAAAAAAGCGAGCTTCGAGGCGTGGTCAAAACATCAACATGCAAATACCTATCTAGGACAAAAATCTTAGGTAAAACTCGAGTAAGGTTTTAATCGCTGGCAGAAAACGTTTGTAAAATAGGAACACCTTCAAGACTCTCAAAAATTACCGAAAATGTAAAGAAGTTGTGCTCCAAATTGACAGTCTGTAAAGAAGTCGTACCATTGAAGAAATCCCATGAAATTGCCAAAAACTTTGTGTTGTTGAGCAAGAGAGTCTGGAGCGAGTTCAACCCGGCTAAGCTAGGCAACGGCCCGCGGATTTGGTTATTCTGAACTTCAAACACCTGTAAAGAAGTAAGCTCATTGATGTTTGAAGGGAGAAACCCACCAAGATTCTGCTTCCCAATTTGGATTCGGACCACTCAATTATTCGAACAACGCACGTTCTTCCACTTGCAAGGTTCCGAATCATTCCAATCCAGTCGACTGATTCAGTTGAGACTCTTCGTTAGCCCTAGCATGGCCGCGTCTTCGGTGGCTAACAGCGACGAAAGAGCAGAAAAGACGAGAAATATTGACGCCATGAAACAAAGAAATATCAAGCAACTAGAGAAGAGAGGGAAATACTTCGTTAATATCTTTGACACAATTCAATTTGATGCTTATTGTTTTTTTTTTTGAAATTTTGGGCCCCATGTGGGGTGCTCTTACAACACCGCTAAAATGCCACATTACAACATAACTGAATGCATTAAAAAGTTTTTAAAAAACAATTTCTTTCTGGCACGTTTTTGCACGCTCCAAATAAAAACTTCACGTTCGTGTTTGTACGTGCGATTGGAGGCATGAGGATGGCGACGGGGCTGGCCTACCCCACATGGGTGCCTTCCCATTTCCTTTTTAATTAAAATAAATAAATAAACATATAATTTTTAAAATTAAAACTAAGGATGCCGACGGCTCCTTAGTTATATATATATATATATATATATATATATTTTAAATTTTTTACTTTATTTTAATAAAATTTGAAAAATTTACAATGGCTGGCTAGTTAACAATTACCCTAATTAAAAAAAATTATTTTTTTAATTTTTTTTCGAATGTACAAAATTAAGGATTCTATCTCCTTAGGGTTTCTGTGAGAAACACTCTGTGTGAGCCACCTTCCTACCAACTGTAGGTCGTGTCACCCGATTGAAATCTTTTTTCAATCTAGGTGAAGGTTTACTCAAATGAATCCTGATGACATAATTTCAATCTAGGTGAAGGTTTACTCAAATGAATCCTTATGACATTATATGGATGGTTGAGGAAATCAAAATTCAACCTGATGGCTATGAGCCAAAACCAACCCTCAATGATGAAGAAGTCCAAGTTGGTGTCCATCGGGCAAGGTTTTGCTTGGCTGTCCAGGTTCTATCAACCAAATCAATTAACAGGGAGACATTTCGATATCATATGCCATGGATTCTGCAATTGACCAGGGGCGTGGAAATCGTTTATATGGGAGACAATATGTTTCTGATGGAATTCAAAGCTATTGCGGATAGGAGACGTGCTCTCCATGAATGTCTGTGGCAATTCTTCCGAGATCTAGTGGTTATCAAGGAAATTAATGGATCGGAAAACATACTTTCGAGGAGATATCAATATGGGTTCAATAGCATAATTTGTCGGTAGATTTTATGAATCAACCGATCCTGGAACAGATTGGAAATCAGATAGGTACTACTGAAGATATTGACGTAGGAGAGACGAGGACCTTCCTTGGAATATATGCGAGGTTGAGGGTTCGGATCAACATATCCAAACCTCTACAAAAGTATGTTCGTGTGGAGATGAAAGATGCAACGAAAGATTTTATCATCATCCTGACTTATGAAAAACTACAGAACTTCTACTATGCTTTACGTGATTGTGACCAAGATGGAACTGACAACAAAAAGCTTCCCTTCGGACCGTGGCTCTGGGCAACAACACAAATAGGAAGAAAGAAGGAGAGGACACCATCCCCAACGAAAGCAGGCTCGACCATATGAGAGCATGGGAAGGGAAAGAAAGTCATCTTGCATGATTCAAAAAATGCTATACATATGGAATCAATGCATCATGTTGTCAAGCACATATGTAGTAGATGATTGGTTTTGTCGGGGTTTTGTGCTCCTCTCGCCGCTATTAGGAGAGTTATTTAATTCTATATGTATAGCATTTACTGAATCATGCAAGATGAGTTTCTTTCCCTTCCCATGCTCTCCTGTGGTCGAGCCTGATTTCGATGGGGATGGTGTCCTCTCCTTCTTTCTTCCTAATTGTGTTGTTGCCTGGAGCTACGGTCCGAAGGGAAATTTTTTGTTGTCAGTTCCATCTTTGTCACAACCACGTAAGCTATGTCCAATTTTGCCAGAAGCATACTTCTAGTTTTCCATAAGTCAGGATGAAGATAAAATCTTCCGTTCCTTCTTTCATCCCCACACAAACATACTTCTGCAGGGGCTTGGATATGTTGATCTGAACCCTCCAATATGTTCCAGGATCGGTTGATTCATAAAATCTACCGTAAATTATGACATTAAAACCATATTGATATCTCCTCGAAAGTCAGTGCTCTTATGTTTTTCAGCCCATTAATTTCCTTGATAACCACTAGATCTCGGAAGAAGTGCCACGAACCTTCATGGAGGGTACGTCTCCTATCCGCAATAACACTGAATCCCATTAGAAACATGTTGTCTCTAATAGATTTGATTTTCATGCCCCTGGTCAATTGTAGAATTCGGGGCATATGATGTCGAAATGCCTCCCTGTTAATTGATCGGTTGACAGAACCTGGACAACCAAGCAAAGCCTTGCCCGATGAACACCAGCTTGGACTTCTTCATCATTAAGGATTAGTTTTGGCTCATAGTCATCAGGTTGAATTTTGATTTCCTCAACCATCCGTATTATGTCATCAGGATTCATTTGAGTAAACCTTCACCTAGATTTAAAAAAGATTTCAATCGGGTGACACGACCTACTGTTGGTAGGAAGGCGACTCACACAGAGTATTTCTCACAGAAACCTAAGGAGAGAGAATTCCTAATTTTGTTCATTCGAAAAAATAAAAAATTAAAAAATTAAAAAAAAATTATTTTTATTAAAGTAATTGTTAACTAGTCAGCCATTGTAAATTTTAAGTGTTTCTTATTAATTTAAATTTATTAAAACAAAGTAAAAAAATTTAAAAAAATATATATAGGAGGAGTCGTTGACATCCTTAGTTTTAATTTTAAAAATTATATGTTATTTTTATTTTTAATTAAAAAGGAAATGGGAAGGCACCCATGTAGGGTGGCCAGTCCCGTCGCCATCCTCGCACCTACAATCGCACGTGCAAGCACGCGCGTGAATTTTTTATTTGGGGCGTGCAAAAATGCGCTAGAGAGAAATTGTTTTTAAAAACTTTTTAGTACATTCAGTTATGTTGTAATATGACATTTTAGCGGTGTTGTAAGGGCACCCCACTTGGGAACCAAAATTTCACAAAAATAATAATAAGCATCAAATTAAATTGGGTCAAAAATATTAACGAAGTATTTCCCTCACTTTCCCTCTCTTCTCCAGTTACTTGATATTTCTCGGTTCCATGGCGTCAAGATTTCTCCTCTTTTTGGCTCTTTTGTCGCTGTTAGTCACCGAAGAGGCGGTCATGCTAGGGCTGAAGAAGAGTATCAACTCAATCAGTCGACTATATTAGAATGATTCGGACCCTTGCAAGTGGAAGAACGTGTGATGTTCGGATAATTGAGTGGTCCGAATCCAAATTAGGCGGCAGAATCTTGGTGGGTTTCTCCTTTCAAACATCAATGAGCTTACTTCTTTACAGGTGTTTGAAGTTCAGGATAACCAAAACGGCAGGCTGTTGCCCAGTTTAGTCGGGTTGAACTCGCTCCAGACTCTCTTGCTCAACAACACCATGTTTTCGGCGTGGGATTTCTTCAATTGTACAACTTCTTTACAGACTGTCAATTTGGAGCACAACCCTTTTACTTCTTCGGTAATTCCTGAGAGTCTTGAAAGTGTTCCTACTTTACAAATGTTTTCGGCCAGTGATACTAACCTTATTGGAGTTTACCTGAGATTTTTGGGCTAGATAGGTATCCGAGTGTTGATGTTTTAACCATGCCTCGAAGATCGCTTTTGTCATTTCATATATTAACAGGAACTATTCCGAGTACAATGTTGGATGTTTCCGATGATAATATTGATGGGGTAGTACCGGCTTTTTCAAGTAGTGTGACTGTAAAGAGAGATGAAAATGTGAACATTGGGACGGATTGTTCTGATTGTTCTCCTACTATAGCAATTTTGGGATCCCTCCTTCTTGTTCTTTGTGTTTTTATTGGAGTGTTGGTTTTCTTTCTTTGCCGGGCCAAAGTTGAGCCTTCAAGTCATGTTACTAATGCTGGTTCAAGCCTTGATGGAGAGACTAGAGGGATTAGTATCATGGGATCTAGCGGTCCTCGAGAATTTCAATTAGTCAAGGATGACTGCTTGGTGTTTTCTGTCCAAGTGCTGAAAAATGCGACAGATAACTTCAATGAACAAAACATACTTGGCATGGACGGATTTGGAAGTGTTTATAAAGGGGAATGGAATGATGGAACTAAGATTGATGTTAAGAAGATGAAACCTGGATTGACGAGCGGCAAATGTTTGGAACTGTTCGAATCCGAGATCTTTGCCCATACAAAAGTTCGACATATCAATCTAGTCAAACTTTTGGGATATTTTATATACGAAAGTGAGAGGCATCTTGTTTTTGAATTAATGAAGCAGGGGACGCTTAGCAGGTTTCTCTTTAATTGGAACAAAGAAGGTTTGAAGCCTCTAGAATGGAGGAAAAGGCTTGGTATTGCACTGGATGTAGCCAAAGGTGTTGAGTACTTGAAAGGTTTTGCCGACAAGAGTTTTATTCACATAGATCTTAAGACTTCGAACATTCTTCTTGGCGATGATATGAGGGCTAAGGTTACAGATTTTGGGCTCGTGCGGCATGTGCCTCCTGATAGGGAAGCTTCGGCTGCTTATAAAGTTGTCGGAACTTTTGGTTATATTGCACCCGAATGTGCATGTAGCTTTTCCATTTCTTGGTAAATCAGTTTTCAAGTATATAATGATTCAGTTAGTTCGTAAGGATTCAAATGTTTATAGTCTTAGTTTTTGATTGTGATTAACCTCTCTGAATCGGTGTTCTCATTGTAGGCTCTGACAAATTTTGTGCTCTATATTATTTTGTGATGTGAAATGTGATTTACTTGTCTTAATCAAAGAGAATTTTGTTTGCATGAATTGTGCAAAAACTGGCAGAGTGATATAAAAATTGATGTTTATACCTTCGGTGTGATTCTAATGGAGTTGATCACCGTAAGATATGCTTTAGACATTTCTTTACCCGAGGAAAAACAGCATATAGTGGCATGGTTCCGCAGCATACTCATCAGCAAAGGCACACACGCTTTTCCAAATTCCATTGACCCGAATCTTGATCTGAGTGAAGAAAGAACACTTTCGAGTATCATCACTGTTGTAGAACTATCTGACTACTACTCCTCTAAAGAACCTAATCAGAGGCCTTATATGAGCCATGTGGTTTATGTGCTCTCGTCTCTGGCTGGAGTTTGGAAGCCAACCAAATGCACTGATCCACAAGATAGCGACGAAATCAATTACCGCATGACTTTAGCTGAAATGATGAAGAGATGGAATGTTGTTGAAGGAATGAGTTCCCTTGGTAACTGGAATTCTACACTTGGCACCAACGATGATATAAAAACGACCATAACAAATTGACCATATCCTCGTTTACGTAGACGAATGGTCGATAAAGGATTGTGAATTCTCACTAATGGTTACTCAAATTTCCACTTCTTAATCAAAAGGAACCAACTAGCCATTGAACTCAAATATATTACCACTTGGATCTTTACTTATCTGTTATGTTTGTCGGTCATCATTTAATGTATGCATATTGTCATTTTTCCCTACGGAGTCATGTATATACACTTGAATTCTATCAAAATTCTTGTTATGAAATTGGAGATCTAAAAAAATGTTTTAATAATACTAATGTGTAATATTAATGATAAAAATTGGTAATTTATTTAATGTAATTAATTATCTGGTATTTGCTATATAAGTTCAGTATGAGTTGAAGAATAGATTATTATTTTATTTATCATGTGTGATAGCACATAGCCCTGAGTTTTTTTGTGAGGTCGTTTATTCTAATGACAATTAATGATCAAACAATAATGATTAAATTTTATTTTGTAACGGAAAATGATTTAAAAATACCTTAAAATGGACCTCAGGGACTAGAAAAATTTCGGCATAATCTCCCTGTAAGTAGGACATCCCGAAAAACTCAAGAATCAGAAAATAGTAAAAAGACTCAAAACTGACGCTACGATAAAAATAAATAATCACATGGAAGTGCCGACCAGGCACAGATCAACAGATCTCAAATATCAGTTCAACTAAGTCAGCAAGGTTTTAAAACATAGTAAAACTGATCCAAACTAAATAATAATAAGTCAAACACCCATACAGATACTCTGTACATATCTCCGGATAATAAAACATGACATAGAACTGGCACAAACTCATAAACAACCATAAAGATTAACTGGGAGACTCCAATTGACAGAACCAAGCAATCCGACCTCAACCACGAGCTCCGCTAGCGGAACATCCGCCTGTTGCTGCAAAATCACTTGGGAGATCTACCATGGAGCCCAAAAGCAACCACAACAGCCCTCCGTAAACAACTGAAATTATGATTCTGGTATGAAATAGTTCAACAAACATAACAATAACATAAATCATGCATCAATACATATGTAGATGAAATGTGAAATACATGAACAAGGCTCAATAGCAATGGGTAAACGGAGCCAAACAAACGATACGATCAACAAGAATAATGCTCGAATAACACACATAGGAGCCACATCGTCATGCAGCTGAACCGTCATGCCAAGTATGAGAGGTATGCTAGGCTGTGCTAATCAACATCCCCAACTCGGCTTCCATACAGCTATAACGACATATAACAGGAATGACACCAACAACCAGAACTGGATATCACAATCCCAGCGCTCACCCTGAGGGCTACACTAACAACGGGATTGTTCAATCATATCTATGGTCACATGTGTATCAATGTATATAAGCCTATCAGCTACACCATGATCCCGAGATAGACAACAATGCCAGATAATAAAGAATATCAACAACGGGCTAACAAAAACGATACGACTCAACATGAATGTCATAATATTATGCCCTATACTAAATGCTATAGAATATGCCACACAATGATCATATAAAACGAGTCATTTTGCAACTCATAATCAATATAAGCATGTAAACAACAATAACATCACATATTTATGTTTAAAACTTAATTTATATATTATCGTTGTATGTTGTAACATAATTAAACTGACTTTGAAATCATAATAAGCTCGACTTTAATCTCTTCGACATAACAATAATAAAATACGTCGAATAATTCCACAATTCGCCAATAAAACTAAATTAATCCAACAATTTTTAAAGTTGAATTTATTTATTAAAAATCCAACTTAACGATTTAATCATTAAACTTAATCCCAATATTCGCTTACTAATTTGATAAAAATGTCTCGGTTGAAGAATTATATTTCAAATACGTCTCAATGCTTGAACCTACAAAAATAACCTATATATACGTCAATATCATGCAATCTAATAAATGAAAGCGAATTAAATCGGGACGGGTAAAAACCCGAAATTCGGCAGCCCCTAAACCGAACAAAAGCTGAAATTTTGGACACAAGTTCGAAGCTTACGCTAATCGCTCTTGGTTTCGTGGTGATAGCTCACCGGGGACACCGCCCAAAACTTTTCGGAACAAGCTAAACATTGCTGGAAATTGCAGGGAAATCATAAGGTTTCCAAAACACATCAACATGCTACTAAATCCCAAGAAACGAAGCCAAGATCTCACCTAAATTGGACCAAGAACTCGCGCGATAACAGGCCCGAAACCAGCTTTGATCCAGCTGTTTTTTTCAAAATTCTAGGCAAGAATAAGGGCGCATGAGCTAGAGGAAGAGGTTGTTGAGCTCGCCGCCTCGATCTCTAGTTGCTGGACGGCATGCGATGGTCGGGAAATGGAAGGGAGAAGGGAGACGGGCAACAGGGGTTTGGGAAGGGCTTCGGGATTTTTTCTTTCTTCCTTCTCCCACTTTTGGTAAGTGTGTATGTGTATATGTACTGTGCATACTGCATATTTATTACTAATTTATTACTAATTTGGTATTTTATTTTAACTCTATATGTATTTTATATTTTTTATATTGGTTAATTTTTTGATAATCTAAAATAAATATTTTAAAACATTTTTAAAAATTATTTGACATAAATAATTATTTTAATTTACAACTCAATAATTATTATAAATATACGAAACTACTTGATAATATATTTTAGGGCGATACATGTTTTGCACTCAACGATAACTTGTGAAATTATATATGTTTGTGCTGGGGAGAGTTTTATTTGTAATTCATTTTTTTGTTAAAAATTAAAATCATCTTCATCTATATTTTACATAGTTGTGAAAGATTTTCAGACTCTTGTAAATTTAATTTGACAGATTTTTATAAACATTTATAAATTTTTTCATAGATTTCAACAGAATTTGAATATTAAAAATAAACTTACACATGTAAATAAAAAAATAAATATACATATATATAATTTTTTTTAAAAAAAGTGAATAAAATAAAATAAAATTATTAAAAATAATTTATTGTTACCCTTCGATTCTATGACAATAAAATTTTATGAAAATATTTTAATCGAGCAAAACTTGTACAGTAAAAGTAAAATATTTTATTCTATGACAATAAAATTTTATGAAAATATTTTAATCGAGCAAAACTTGCACAGTAAAAATCCCCAATTAAAATAAAATATTTTACGCTCGAATAAATTGCAAGTACATGATGTCAAGTAATAGTAAAATGTACCGGAGTACGAGTATCGTTCCAGAAAGACAATATTACACAAATAATATTTTCAACTACTTATTCTTTAGCAAACGATAATTTGAAGTAATTTTTTAACTATTAAAATAATTAAATAACTAATTGACTTGAGAATTAAAATATTTAAATGAGCAAACTAAAATGAGTAGTAAATTCAAGTGAAAAATGAATTTGTTGAGAATCTCGGTTCACCTATCTCTCGTTAATTTAACTAATTAATCTCGACAATAATTCATGCTTTTGACAGAATTTCCTAAACGATTAACACTCCCTCTCGAGCTATACTAAAATAATTATACACAGTAAAATAATTAATATCTCTTCAATTATTTATCAAATGTAAATTGCATGTCGATCTATGAATTTCTCTAGCTTTCGGCCTATTGGACTATGATTATCAACGTGTATCCAACTTCATATCTCTATGTAAATTGTAAATTCATGGATCATGCTACTTCTTCATATTGCAAACTATTCTCTCGAACTCACTCGCAATATGATATATTATTAAAGTTAGCTATGTTTTAATAATTCTATGAAAAACAATAACACAATCAAGAATAAATCAAAAGTCAAGAATTTAACTAATTAAAATAAACGGTTCCGGGTAAGATTCTCTTAAATCCCAACAAATGCTAAAAGTTAGCTATAAAATTTATTCTAAATCAACAAAACTATGTTTATAATAAGATGTTTAAACTAAAAATACTAGACGGTTGAAGAACAGATGTCACGCTACTTGAAAATCCCGAAAATCTTCGATTTTTCTTCGAATCCGAACTTCTCTACCAGTTCCCTTTCTCCTTGGCTGCGTGAATGATTGATAGAATTAATTTAATTATGGTGATGTTAGTCAAAACCAGTAGATCATATTAGTATAACCAGTAAACAGTATAAGAAGCTGAAGCTCCCGTATCACCTTAACAAAGCAGTACTCTTTGAGTACTTAACGGTTTAGAAAAATAGAAGCTTAACTAAGCAGAACTTGGCTTCACTAGATCAGTACTTAACGACTTTTACTCGATCGTTTCAATCTTAAATGATACAGTTACTTTACCTAGTACTAAGCATTAATTTCACCATTAAATCCTGTACGTAGTCATTTAATTATTTTTACCAGTTTTGATATAAAATAAGACTGATTGTGTTGAAAGCTTTATGCAGGATCCTTTTTAAGAAATAAAGTTCTTTCTATCAGAAGTCAAAGGAGCCGTTTTCGATTATAGACGTTGGATTCAAGTTATCTATATATATGTGGATCAAACCCATTTAGAGAACAAAACTGATCATTTTATCTACCCAACATTATATTGAGCAACCGCGAATCAATCATTATCTTCTAGCTCAACTTGCAGAAAAGTAGTACACGCTTCATATTATACATCTAATCTTCGGAAATCATTTTGTACTGCTATTTCTTCACCTCTTCAAGCAAAACACTTTACTATATTTTTGAAGAAGAGTTTGTAATCTGGAAAAGAGTCTTTTCCAGAACCTTGTTGTATTGAATTATATTGTGTTGAGTTACTAAGAGTTTCAGTAGGCAAAAGATAAGTCCTGCTGAAGTGAGTGTGTACAAGTGTGTACTGTAAAATCCAAAGTCTTTTAGTGATACCTTCTGGAAACAGAAGAAGGGGAGACGTAGAAGATTTTATCTTCGAACTTCCAGAAACAACTACTGTTCTACTGTCTACTGTTATTACTTGTCTACTTTTATTACTGTTTTCACCTTACTCCATCGGATCGTTTCCGCACTTATTATTGTGATCTGCTGAACTTACGTTTGAACAAGAACATCTACAATCTCTAACAGGATTTTAGCACCCTTTGCAAAAACTATCGTAAAAGGAAAGAGTTTATTCTCCCCCCTCTAAACTCTACATCGATCCCTAACAAGTGGTATCAGAGCAGATTTCTCTTGTTCTGAAAATTTACAACAGCTATGACATATTTTAGCAGGGTTCCCATGTTCTCAAAAGAAGACTTTGATGACTTGAAGATCCGGATGCAAGCTCACCTTGCAGCTCAAGATGATGATATGTGGTATGTCATCACAGATGGTCCATTAAAGATTTTAAAGCCTAATACAACTGTTGCTGTTACTGATGGTGCGCCGCAAATGATTGAAAAATCAAGAAGCGAATAGACTGGCGAAGATAAAAAGAAAGTCAATCTTGACAACGTCGCAAAGGACATCCTCTATAAAACTCTTGATAAGAACACCTTCAGCAAGATCAAGATGTGTTCTACTGCGAAAGAAATTTGGGAAAAGCTCATTCAAATATGTGAAGAAAATGAGCAGACGAAGGAAAATAAACTGTCTGTAGCAATGCAGAAGTTTGAAAATCTGAAAATGAAAGCTGGTGAAACTCTGAATGAGTTTGATGAACGTTTCAGCAGCTTGGTCAATGAGCTAGCAGCTCTGGGTAAAGAGCATGGCAACAGACAGATAGCACTCAAAGTAATGAGAGCTTTACCCATAGAATGAGATGTAAAACTATGGCTATGAGAGTATCTAAAGATTTGAACAAGTTAGAACTGCATGACTTGTTTGTTGACTTAAAAGCCTATGAGTTTGAACTGGAAGTGAGAAGCGGAGAAGAGTCCTCTTCAAATCTACCTACCAAAGCTCTTGCTGCTACTATTACTCCTTCTGCTGCTGCTGTAGTTGTTCCGGAAGCATTACCTACTGTCATCATTGATAGCACATCTGAAAAGACTGCTGAACAGATCAGCAGTGACGCGATGTTTTTGTTTGTAAAGAAGTTCTCCAAATTCATGAAAAAGAATCATCGAGCCTACCAGGGTCCCAATCAAAACTTCAAGAATGATTCACCATCTGGTGATATGACGTGTTTTATATAGAGCCCAAAATTAGTACACGTAAAACCCATGAATTTATTTAATTGTTAATTCATTTATTTAATTTTAAAATGAGTTTAGCGATGCATGAATTGTTTAAATGCATTATTTTAAATTATTTATCTTTACGTGATGCACGTTAAAATATTTTTCTTGAGTTCATGTTTCAGGCGATTATTCGATGCGGGATCGGGGAAAAGAGACCGACGACGATATTTGGCAACTTTAAATGCGGTATCTTATTTTTAAATCAGGATTGGGGCCTTTTAATTGATTTATTAAGTTTTAAAGCCTAAATTATTTAATTAGAGATCTTAGAATTTTAAAACTTTTAAAGTTTAGCAAATGTACATTTATTTTAAATTAGGGGACTTTGCTTTGTAGTGGGAATTAACATTTTTATTAGTATTTTATTAGCATTTTATTTAGTATTATTAATTCCTAATTAAGAAAATTTGAGCCCCTAATTAACCAAACACACGCACACACACATTCACACACACAAATACACGGCACACAACACACACATGCACATTTCATTTCATTTTCAGAAAATTTTTAGAGCAAAAACCTAGGGTTCTTCATGCTAGTAGCAGTCGCCCCTCTCCTTCGGATTTTTCAGCAGCTTTTCTTTAATTTCGTTGAAAGTAAATAGTGCAACGATCGTCTCGGATCAACCTTCGCACTCGTTCCGCTTCGGTATCGTCGGTTCGGTAAATTTTAACATCATAAAGCACGTATATTCTTTCGTTTATGCATTGATCTCGTCATATTATGCGTTGTGTTATTTATTATGCGTAAAAATCCAGGTGAATGTTGTGTAGAAGTTTGAGCAAATATGGTTGGATAAATTTTGAAACGGTTTTTGGATCACAAATCATGATTTTGCTGTCATTTTTAATACTGCGATTTTTCGGTCGGTTTTATGGAAAAACTTTCAGCATATAAAACATATAACTTTTTGATACTTTCGATTTGAAAGTAATTTTGAATTATTTGGATAAAAATTGAGTGAGTTATGACCGTTTTCGTGGGACTGCTCAAACTGCGTTTTCTGAAAATTATGATATTGATGTGTTCTTGAAGTTTTATGGATGCAGGCTTCGTTGGGGATCGACGAGTGATCGCTGCTACGTATGGGTTTATTTTTAATGAGGTTGGGATACTTATTGACCTTTCGTTTCGTGTCGTTAGGCACTTGGGAGAATGAGTAGTCGTAAAAATCGTTTTGTTGTCAAAAGTCGTGTTCGCGGGTTTATTGGGTTACTTGTGATACGTGGTTGTTTTGGGACAATCGTATAGGCATGAATTATTGTTATAGTATATTAGGATGGGTCTCGAGGTGTCGATTTATGATCGGGATGATCGAGTTAGTGGGATTAAGTCACAAGCACATATATTCTCGTAGGTTTTCTTCCACCGCAGGTACACGGACCCCCACACGGACCCAAGCACAGGGTCCGTGCCTTTGTTTCCTTCATGGTGTCAAATTTGCGAGCCCACACGGACACCTACACGGACCCTGGCACGGGGTCCGTGCCCTTCCTTCTTTTCGGTATGTCTTTTAGCGAACCTACACGGACCCGTAGCCGGACCTGGGCACGGGGTCCGTGTACTCCAGTTTTGGGAAAAGTTATTGTTTGCTTTGGTGTTCACGTCATGGCTTAGTACGATGATTAAATGAGGTCGAATCCCGAGTGATTTAGAATGTCATAAGCTATTTATTTACTTTGGTGGTGAGCACGATTACCTATGTCTAAGCTTTGCAAGATAAGTTATTCGAAATCATGTTAGTATGTTGCAGCAGCGGCCCCAAGTGAAATCCAAGGAATCCCTCAATGCCAAATAAGTATGTTTGACGTGCAAAGAAAATATTTTAAATTTTTGAGGTATGCTAAATGTCTTGTGACCAAATTATGTATGGAGTTACAAAGAGGTAAAGCATGACCAGGGACCAAGCCACCCCGTTAAATCATGAACGGGTTTAGATCAGGATTGGAAAGCGGTAAAGCATGACCATGGACCAATCCACCCGTTAAAGCATGAACGGAGATCTCATATATGTGGCAGTGGATCTTCTCTGTCAGCCCAATACTGTGGTTTAGTCTGATCAGGCGATTTATGTTATGGGTCATTTGCTTTGAAACATGCCTCTACGCAAAATGATGAAGTTATGTATGTACAAGTATGCAAACATGTTTATGAGAAGTTTTCACGTTATGGCACGTTTATGTTATGTATGTATGTTCAAGTTTAATTGCAAGTTCAAGTTTCAAGTTATGTACGCTCTATTTTAAAGTTGCATGTGGTTTTATTACGTATTTACTTGTTACCATCCAGTTTATACGTGTTGAGTCTTTAGACTCACTAGACTTGATCGATGCAGGTGAGAATGTTTTCGAGGAGACTAGGGTGGGGACCAAAGAGCTGGCTTGGACTGAGCAGGAGGCTAGACCCGAGGACTGCCCAAGATTTTAAGTTTTATGAAAATGTTCTAATACTTTTATCAAACTTTATTTTTAGATCTTTTGTTGTAACAACTTTTGATACGTACAGTTTATTTTATCGAATTTCGAAGGTTCACGATTTATCTAAGAAAATTTTAAATTTCTCCGCAAATTTTAAATAGTTGAAAGTACGGTACGTTACATTCTAATTGTGGAAAAGTTGAGCATTTCATTGCTGATTTCCCGAAGCCATAGAAGGATGATCAGAAGAAAAGAGAATACAAAAGAAATGACAAGAAATCCAGAAGAGACCGCAAGGAGATGATTGCTGAAGAGAGCAAATCAAAATGGGCGGATTCTAGTTCTGAATCTTTTGACTCAGAAAGTCATTCTACTGATAGTGATGCAGAAGAGATCAAATGTCTAATGACAGACATTGAATCAACCTCGACATCTGTAGAGGTATTTGAATTTGCCTCTGACGAATTTACACGAACTGATTTGATTAAAACACTGTATGACATGGTAGAGGAGTACTCGAGACTTTCTCAATCATTCGAGGAAGTTAAGATTGAAAATCTAAACTTAAAGGATCAAGTCAGTAAGTTCACTTGCTTGCAAGAGAACATCTGTAATGATTTAAAAGTTGAGATGAGTAAGTTAAGAACTGAGAATGAAAGAGTGAATGCAGACTATCAGACAATGAGGTCTGAGAACTGAAAGCTGTCTGTTCTGGTAAATGCATGGAATAAGTCGTCTGTTTCATTGGAGAAGATGCAGGAATTGCAAAAGCAATCCGGAGACAAAGTGGTCTTGGAATCAGCAATAATGAAAGCACTTCTGAAACTAGTACTAAGCCAGACCTGGATACAAGCAAAGCAAAATACATTCGTTTTGTTAAATCCAGTGTGGTATATGAACCGGAAGTGCCAACTGTTCACATGGTGAGAAATTAGGGCGGATGAATTCTTTATCTAAGATCTCCTGAATCTGTTGCTTGAGTTCTAACATCTCAGCTGGAGCTAAACGATATGGTACCTTTGAGATTGACACAGTGCCTGACACAAGTTCAATGGCAAACTCCACATCTCTCTCTCTGGTGCAAGGCCTATGACGTCATCATGAAAAACGTCAGGAAAATCTCTGACTACTGGTACATCAGATAATGACGGAGTGGCTACGTCAGGTGCGGAAACAATGCTGACCAAGAAAGTCTGACAACCCTTATGAATAAGTCTCTGTGCCTGCATGCAAGAGATCATGTGAGGGAAACTCCTCCATCTATCCGGCTCAAAGAGAAACTGCTTCATGCCCAACGGTCTTAACAACACTGACCTTTTTTGAAAATCAATCAGAACTATGTTTTTCGTCAGCCAGTCCATTCCCAAGATGATATCAAATTCTGGAATTGGCCACAAAATCATATCGGCCACAAAATCATATCGGCATACACTAGGTGGCCTTGCAGTTCAAGATCTATGTCTCTGACCACACTAGTAGCTGATAATTCTTCCCCTGATGGGACTGTCACTGAATAGCTCACGTCGAGTCCAATACACTTGACGTCCAGATGATTAGCGAACGTCTCCGAAATAAAAGAGTGAGTGGCCCCGGAATCTATCAAGGCCTTCGTGGCTACCCCCTTAATGAAAATATTTCCTGAGAGACGTTGGTACAACACAATAACTTATAACCAAAAAATTCTAATCTTAACCTCATGTATAGTAGAAAACATCTTCAAAAGTTAACAAAAATACTAACTAGCACACTAAAAATACCAAAAAATCAAAACATGCATAGCAAAAAAAAAATATTGGGCTTAATTATATAAGTTACCGGTCAACAGGGTCGTGTCTGGGTTCGCCTCCTCTGTCTGCATGGCGAAAACTCTACCCTGGGTCGGTTGCCTCCGCTGTGGGCAGTCTTTCAAAATATGATCGCTAGCTCCGCATTTGAATCACTTGCCCAATCCCCATGAACACTTTACCGGGTGCTGGCAGTGACACTTCGGGCATACTGGGTACTCACCGGGTTTCTGTGGAGCCTTCTGCTGAGGAATGGAACCCTTGCCCTTCGGCGGTCTCTGAAATGACCTCTTCCCCTACTGTCCTTGGAAAGGTCTCTTAAACTGAGGTTGCTGCTGCTGCTGTTGAGGTGCCTGATAGGACCTCTCGCTCTGCCTATCACTCTCGATGTCCCTTTGGTCCTGCTCTGCCGCGAAGGCTCTAGACACAGCAACTGCAAAAGTATTAGGACCAGCAACCCGAACATCACGGCGTAAGATCTGCCGTAACCCATCAACAAAATGCCTCAGCTTCTCCCGGGCATCATTAACAATCAGGGGTACAAAGTGACAGCCCCTCTCAAACTTTCTGACAAACTCTGCTACGCTTCTGTCTCCATGTCGCAACGTCATAAACTCCCTAGTCAGACGGGAGCGTACTTCCTCAGTGAAGTACTTTGAGTACAAAACTTCCTTGAAACCAGTCCACGTCAGTGTTTCAAATTCACTGACACTGATATGCTCTCCCACCACAGTCTAGTATCTCCTGTCAGTAGGAAAGTGGCACACCTGACCCTATCTGCATCTTGCAGCTCCATAAACGCAAAGATTACCTCCATGAACTTAATCCATCATTCAGCTATCATCGGGCCAGTAGTCCCCGAGAACTCCATCGGATCCATTCTACCTCTCATAAACGGCCTCTGGTCTAGGCCTCGCTCCTATGTCTACTATAGTCTGGTTCCTCACAAACTGTGCGAAGAACCAAGTCATTCCTGCAAGAATCTGAGCTTGCATATCTTGCGGTGGACGAGGAGGAGTGGCCCTCTCCCCATCCTGAGGCTCTCTGTCCTCATTGCCTGCTCCACGCACAATCCCTACGTCTAGGAGGCACACTGTTCCAAAATTTGCCCAACACGTAAACCCAATATGCATGAACATAATACCAATATCATAAGAAGCACGTAATTTGAACTTATAACATATACTTGCTGAAATAATGACTTGATGCTTACTCCATTAAATAATTTAAAACCTTAAAACTTACAAACTTTTAGGTGTGGCTTCGTGAGCTTCTCGCAACTGGCAGTAGGCGTAACCCTTTATAAGAACACCGCTCTGATATCAACTGTGACGTACCGTACCTTCAAACTAATTTAAAATTTGTGGAAAAATAAAATTTTTTTTAAATATAAAATAAACCTTCAAATTTCGATCAAAATAAACTGTTCATCCAAAATATTTGCAATAAAAAGATCACAAATAAAGTTTGCTAAAAATACTTTTTCAAACAACGTGAAGAAATCTTGTAAAAGTCAGAGTATTGAAATCGTCATGCATAAAATCTTAAAAACATTGGCGGTCCTCGGGTTAAGCCTCCTGCACAGTCCAAGCCAGCTCATTGATCCCCACCCCTCGTCTTCTCATACTCGTCCCCACCTGCATCGATCAAGTCTAGTGAGTCTAAAGACTCAACACGTATAAACTGGGGATAACAAGTAATACATAATAAAACCACATGCATTTTAAAGTAGAACGTACGTACTTGAAACTTGAACGTAACAACATAAACATAGACGTGCCATCATCATACAACTTTTCATAAACATACTTGCTTCATACATACTTGAACATGCATAACTTCTTCATTTTGCATAGAGAATTTTTTTCAAAGCAAGTGACACATATATAAATGTGCCTGATCAGACTAAACCACAATACTGGGCTGACAGGGAAAATCCACTACCACATACATGTGATCCCCAGTCATGCCTTATCGGGTGGATTGGTCCTTGGTCATGCTTTTTACCGCTTCCCAATCTTGATCTAAACCTGGTCATGCTTTACCAGGGTGGAGAAGTCCTCGGCCACGTTCACCAACTTCCAAACCCGTTCATAATTGGTCACAAGACATTTAGCAAACCTCAAAATGATTACATGGCTTTGAGAGATTCGTTGGATCTCATTTGGGGCCACTGCTGCACATACTAACATGATTACCAAGCACTTAACTTCCATAACTTAGACGTAAAAGTGCTGACCACCCGAAAGGACAATTTAATTATGACATTCTAACTCGTTCAGGACTTGACCTCGTTTAAACATCGTACTAAAACATGACATCGTACCCCAAAACAATCTCTATATGGGGTGTGATCATTTCCCAAGCAATGGAAGACACGACAACTCAACCTACAAAATTAACAAAGGCACGGAGGGTCCGGCTCTGGGTTTGTGTAGACTCTGAAATTTCACACTTCGAAAGAAACAAGGGCACGGATCCCGTGTCAGGGTCCGGTTTTGGGTCCGTGTGCCTACGAAAATGGTTAACCAACGGAAATCACTACACTTTTGGCTTGATCTTCCTAACTCGATCATATGGACCATGAACAACACATCGAGACTCATCCTAGGATGCTATGGCACTGACTCGACTCCATAAAAATGTCCCAAACATTCCCACAGAAATGATGCACCACACGCCCCGCAATAACACCCATAAACTCACATTTTCGACACCAAATGCTTCTTACGACTTCTAATACAACCAAGGACTATCGACATGAAATGGAGCATCCAAAACTCATCCCAACATCATACTCCATATACCTAAACATAGCAGCGATCACCCAACGGTTCTCAACTAAGCCTGCAACAAATAAACTTCAAGAACACGTCAAGAACACATTTGCATAAAAACGCAGTTTGAGCAGTCCCACAAAAACAATCATAACTCACAGGTTTCTTGTCCAAAAATTACAAATTTACTATCAAATCGAAGGTATCAAAAAGTAATATGTTTTATATGTTGAAAGTGTTCCCAAAAGGTCGACTGATTTTTTCCAGAAATCGAAATGACAATAGAATTTGGGTTTCCAGATCTAAAATCATTTCAAAATCGATTTAACCAATTTTTCTCAAACTTGGCAAAACATACATGAATTTTTACACATAATAAACATAAGAACGTGTACTATAACGAGATCGATGCATAAACGAAAGAATATACATGGCTTTTTTTGATATTTAAAGTCAACGAAACGACGATACAAAAGCGGGGATGATACGAGGGTTGATCCGTGACCAACGTGGCACGATTTTCTTGAAAAAAAGTGGACAAAAATTGCTAGAAAGATGCAGAGGATAGGGGCTGCTGCTCTTGGTTCTTAGAACCCTAGGTTTTTCTCAAATAAAATCTGAAATGAGAGTGTGGCAAAATGTGTGTGTGTGTCGTCTGTGAGGTTTGTGTAAATGTGTTTGTGTGCGTGAGTTTAGAAATTAAGGGATAAAATTTTGCTTAATTAATAATTAACAACTAATTAAAACACTAACCTTCCTCTCACTTTAAATAAAATCTCTTAATTAAAAATTAAATGCACATTAGCTCAACTTTAAAAGTTTTAAAATCCTAAAATCACTAAATAAATAAATTAGGCTGTAAAATACTAAAATTAAGTAAATCATTTAAAATGCCCCAATCCTTACTTAAAATAAAATACCACATTGTAAAATTGCCAAAAATCGTCTTCGGTCTCTTATCCTCGATCTCACATCGAATAATCGCCTGAAACATGAAACTCGAAAAAACGTTTTAACGTGCATCACATAAACATAAATAATTTAGAATAATGCAAATAAATAAATCATGCATCGCTAAAAATTATTTTAAAATTAATTAAATAATTTAGCAAATAAATAAATACATGTGTTTTACGTGTACTGATTTTGAGCTCTACAGAAGTGATGGATTTAGAAAATATGCTGAAATATAAAAAACAAAATCACAAATTAGAATATGGAATATATAAATGATTTTGATGACATGCTCTGTGTTTTACATTTAATCAAGTTGGAACATTTCATGTTCGCAATCTTATTTTGATGTTAACAAAACTTGTTTATTTGTTTCTAATGAGTTTACCTAAGTGCGCAGAAACTGAAATTGATCAGGTTTCGAACTGATCAGTTAGCAAGCTTAAACTGAAGCTATCAAGACGCAAACTGAAAGTGTCAACTGATTGATCGAACTGAACCAGTACAACTGAAGTATCAAGAACAGTACAACTGATTATCTAGTTGATAGATGGTTCAACAGAATACCTTCGAAATCCTGGCCAGCTGATGAATTTTTCAACTGATGAAGAGCCCAACTGACCAGCTCAACTGACCAATTCAGAACATCAGTTAGGAGCGAACCAGTTTCCAGGTACGATAAGCTTAATTCAACCATGCACAAATGTACAAAAGCTATTGTACAATCAACGTACAATAAGATACATTGCAGCAGAGCTTTAAGCCAAATGTTCCAGATATATATTTGGGGGAACAATTCAAATTCCAACGGATTCATTCACTGAGTCTCATTGTTCATTCAGCCAAACACCTATAAATAGAAGCCGATGCTCAGTGAAGACTATGATTATGAGAGTTGACGAGTGAAAAGATAAAATACAGAGAGGGCGCGCATAATGCTTATCAGCTTTGAAGAAGCAATCGGTCCAGATGGAACACTTCAAAGTGTTATAAGCTTAGTTTTAGAAGCATATTTCCCTCAGTATGTGAGAACACTTTCAGATAATTTTCAGAGATCATTTCTCACAGACACACACCACCACTCAAATTCCGTCTTGCACAAAGACGTAAAACATGTGTATGTAGTCTTTGACACACAGACGTTAAACAAGTTTTGGCTGGAAGGTGATGCCTTCAGTCTAGACTAGGAGTTTAGTTAGGCAGTGGGTAAGTCCTAAGCTGGGTGGATTTGTACAAAGTATTGTATAAACCAAAGTCTTCTAGTGGATCCTACCAGAGATGGTAGAAGGGGTGACGTAGGAGCAGTTGAAGTCTCCGAACATTCATAAACATATCTTGTGTACTCTAGCTGTTAACCCCTAGCTTTAAACTCACTTGATCAGTTCGAATATCTATCAGTTCAATTCTCATCATAACTGAACTGATACATGCGAGAACTGATCCCCCATATCTTCAGTTAATTAATTACACAATATTAAAAGCTTTAACTGATCAGTTTTCTTACAGAATGATTACTTAGAATATTTTTCGCTTGGTTTTTGAAACCAAACTCAATCTAATTCATCGGTGTTTACTGTAATGCCCAAGATTTTATAGAAGTTTAATCTGAGATTATTGATTTTGTATGGACATGAATTTAACCGGGCCAAATTTTGATTAAATTGAGAGAACTAGGATGTTGGGCGAAAGTGACTCGCCCGGGCGGACGTTTTTGACCGCCCGAGCGAGTCTGCCTAGGAGAAGAGGGCCGAGAATCACTCGCCCGGGCGGAAGTTTTTGACCGCCCGAGCGAGGCTGCTTGGAATTGCGAGGGCCGAGAGTTACTCGCCCTAGCGGTAGGTTTTGACCGCCCTAGCGAGAAACGTGCAACTTGAAAGGTGAGCCACTTGGCTCGATGCATGTTACGAGTGTATATATATATATATACATGCATATCATCTTAAACGTTAATCCAAAAATGAGAAAAGGGAAGAATAGAGAATTTGGAGAATTCGTGGTTTAGAATTCAATTTGCGAACGATCCGCCCGTCTGATTTTGAATCCGACTTCGGTACTGTGTTCCTAGCAACGCAGGTTACAACTGGACGTAAGTTTTGTTACGTTTAGACATGATTTGAATTTATGATGTTGCTAGAATTACATGTGATTCAGATATGGCGTTTCTGCTACCGTAGACATTATAGAATTGAAGTCAGACTAAAGAACAGACTGTTTATACAATTGTTATGATTTTAGAGTCGATTGGACTGAGATTTCATATCAGAAATATATTATCGTTCAGAGTTTGAGTTGTATCGATATTGATTATGAATTCCGATATTATATCTGTGATGTTCAGAGTGACGGGGTTATTCAGATTGTATTGTTATGCCGTCGAAACATCAGTTGATTTATATTGATCAAATTCAGTATTGATTGAGATTGATCAGACTCTGTAACTATCCAGATTGTATGGTTATGTTGATGATATGACTCAGATTGTATCTTGTTCAGACATTGATCAGATTGTATAGTGAATTGAGTATTGATCAGAACAGATTGTATATTGAGTTAGTCATTGATACTATGTATTCGATATTGTCTTTTTCAGATTGAGATGGACAGAGTTGAATACAGATCATCGTCTTCGTCAGACCGGGACGACAAAGGTATAATTCATGTGATATTCGGGAAGAAACAACTCAATCGAGATCATCCTTGAGTTGCCCAATAAATCACATACTGTATTCTTGTTTTATTGTTTATATCTAGATATGATTATGATTGTTTATAGATTTGTTTATAGAACTCGTATACAAATCTTGTTATGCTTTGTTTACAGATCCAGTGGCATTGCATTATAATGATTATGCTTGGTTACAGATTGTGTATTCATGCATTAAGATAGGACAGTCTGGAGATCAGGCAGACTTCTAGATGTTCGGCGATATCTCAGCTTAGGGGAAGATCACCGCCCCTTTGTAGATGCGGATACAGATCAGGCCGAAGTCTAGGAATAAGACGTACAGCACCACGATTGGTAGGGTAGGTGACAGACAGTGACGTCTTATTCACAACGGGATCCCTAGAGTTATAGATCGAGTCAAGTCTAGACATGATTTGATTAGAACTGCATGCTTATATGGATGTGGTTCCTAGATCATGGGACCCATCATTACTGCTTTCAGTTGGGTTAGCATGTTTTATGATTAAGATTGTTTATATGCATGTTTATCTGAATTGAGTTGCATGCTTATTTGATTAATTTCATAGACTATGAAATAGATTGTTTTTATACGTGGTAGCATGTTTTATGATTTAGTTTGTTTATATACATGCTTACCATGTTTTATACTGGGATTTATTCTCACCGGAGTTATCCGGCTGTTGTCTTGTTTTGTATGTGTGCATGACAACAGGTGGGGCTGGATCGGGGTCAAGAAGATGATAAGAGAAGACGAGTTAGCGTGGTGATTCCGGACTTACTGTAGATTTGGTTTATTACTTGAACTTAGTAATCGAACCTTAGACTTAGATTGTACAGTATTGTACTTCTCTACTGAACTGTAGTTGTTATACAGAGATGTATATTGTTTAGATTCCATTACCTTCCGCAGTTACATTTTAAAAAGAAAAATTTTTAGACCCTGTTTATCAGAACTGGTAATTAAATCCCAACGATGATTAAGAAGATGATTAGCGTCCGGGTCCCCACATTTACATTCTTAGAACACGATCTATTGCATCTCATTGAGAATATTGTGTTTGAAGCACCCTCGCAGGTGCCATAATCGATCCATAAAATCATATAAATTATATTATTACCTGCAGCATGCAAGTTTTGGTGTAATTGATTGTACAACCGATTATCAATGACATCCCAATATGATTGCCAATATGTTGGAAACTAAATTTCGGAAGTTTGACAAACTGAGCATTTAATAGATTGAACTAACTGATCTAAAATACTCAAACTATCGGTTGCCCATAAATGAAGATTAGTATGCAAATTTTCAAAGGCAACTGAACTACGCAGACAACTGACTGATCAGTTGGAACTGATCATTTACTACAATCAGTTCTGAGCTTATCAGCTACATCCTATCAGTTGATCTTTCAGTAGTACATGTCATCATTTAAGGAAAAGGACGTTCAACCGACAACTATACAAAAGCTGACTGCAACAAGTAGTGGGATCACTGTATTTCAGAAAAACTGCAGTGTATGATTGTCAGAAGAATGTTGACGTGGCAAACAACGGATAGAAAGTTTCAAATCATATATAATATTACCGTTGGAGGCAAAGCCTATAAATAGTAGAGAAGAGCAACTGAGAAATAATTTGAATCAACCCGATCGATATGATATTCTATCAACTGAGTTGTCACTCCGCTGAAATCTCTGCAAAATTCAAAGCTTACGCTTATTTTTTTATATTCATAGCATTCAAGGCTATACTTTGAGTTTACGAAGCACAAACTTTTATTATTATAATACTTGATCTTGAAGAGATCAGATGTGCTATATTATTTCAGTCCAATTGAGTAATGTAAACTGGTTCGTTACTAATAGTTTCATTTTGGCATTGTTAAGTCCAAAAATGAAGTGGGTCTGTACAATTCTTTGCATCGATCAAAGTCTTTTAGTGAATATCTTATCTTTGTGATAGAAGTGGTGACATAGGAGTGTTTGAAATCTCCGAACTTCCATAAAATCTTGTGTCCTCTTATTTCCGTTTTATTCTATCTATCAATCAGTTTATTTCCGCACTTTTATTGATATCTACATACAAGATTCCCGAGTATCCGTTTATTACTAAATTGACTCATAAATAGAGAAAAGGTAGTGAAAATTGTTAGTGTTTAATCAACCCCCCCTCCCCCCCTTCTAAACACTATTTCACCTTTACCCGATCCTATCAAGTGGTATCAAAGTAGTTGAATCTTGTTCCTGAATATTCCAATATACAAACTGATTACCATTTCTTCATTCAACAAAACTCTAATGTTCTCCAGACAGGATTTTGATGATTAGAAAATCAGAATGCGGGCTCATCTAGCTGCACAAGATGATGACATGTAGTATGTTATTACAGACGGACCCATGAAAATATTAAAGGCAAACAATGTTGTTGCCATAACTGATGGGGCACCACACCGCATTGAAAAACCTCAAGATGAATGGACAGCTAAAGACAAGAGAAGCCAACTTGGAAAACGTGGCTAAAGACATTTTGTACAAAACGCTGAATAAAGTCACTTTCAGCAAAACTGCTAAGGAAATCTGGGAGAAACTGATTCAGCTCTACGAAGGCAATTAGCAAACCAGGGAGAATAAACTATCTATTGCTATTCAAAAATTCGACAATATCAAGATGAAGAGTGGAGAATCCATGCACGAATATGATGAAAGAATCAATAGCATAGTAAACGAGCTGAATGCACTCGGAAAGGTGTATTCAAATAAAGAGCTAGCACTGAAAGTAGTCAGAGGTCTTCCCAAGGAATGAGATGTTAAGACCATGGCAATGCGAGAATAAAAGGACCTGAACAAGGTCGAACTTCATGATTTATTTGCTGATTTAAAGCCTAAGATTTTGAGATGCAAACCAGAGAAGGGGAATCTTCTACACCAGCTGCTACAACTTCCCTAACTGTTGTCAAACTTGAACCGACTGGTTCAGTTGACAAATCTGCTTATCAATTAAGTAATTACGCTATGTCATTATTTGTCAAAAAGTTTGGAAGATTTATGAGAAGAAATGAAGGAAACTTTCAAAGACAATATCAGATAAATAACTCCAAGGAAGAACCTAATGCTTACTATAATTGTGGCAAAGCTGGTCACTTTATTGATGACTGTCTTAAGCCAAAGAAGGACAGTCGAGGCTCAACTGAAAAAGGAAATAAATCCTACGAGCACAAGAGAAGAACTAAGGATTATAACAAATCATACAGAAAGAAACATGAGGTGCTTCTGGCAGAGGAAAGCAAGTCCAAATGTGCAGAATATGACAATGATAATTCAGAACCTGAGAGCTTGAGCTGCTCCAGTGATGATGATGAGAAGGTCAAGTGTCTGATGGCTGATGACATAGAACTGGAGTCAACCAGTCAACATGTATTCGACTTTAGTTCAACTGACTCCACACGAGATTAACTTATTTCTACACTTCATGACATGGTCAATGAGTATCACAAGCTTGCCTTATCTTTTGAGAAGGCCAGAGCAAAGCAAACTGATCCCAGAGACGATAAAACTGAAACTGATGAATCAATTGATCTGTTGAGTCTTAAACGGGAGATTGCTGAGCTGAATGCTGAAAGAAGCAAGAATCAATCTATGATTCAGCAGTTAATGCCTGAGAATTCAAAGAAACTTAGTTTATTAAGGCATGGAATAAATCATCAGTTGCACGAGCTGAAATACAAGATAAGCAAAAATCAGTTGCTGATAAAACTGGTTTAGGGTTTAGCAACCAAGATGAAAATTTCACCAGTGATACTCAGCCAAAACTGAACATGGGCAAAGGAAAATATATTCACTTTTAAAATCAGTTGTGGTACAAGAACAACCTGATCCAAGCAAACCAGTTGTACAACCTATTGAAAATAAGAATAAGGCTAGAAGGTATGGTATTGGTTATAGCCCAAAAATTTTAACTGACCCACAAAGTTAGTCACAAAAAAGGTTCAGCAATAAATACATTGACTATTCAAATGGCTACTCCAATTACTATAACAGTAAGCCAGTTCAGAAAAGATATCGGCTGAACAACCAGTTGAACAAGGCTAAAGCTCATATTGCTTCATCTGCACACTACACATCAAGCACACACAAGCCGAGAAAAACTATTTGGAACACAGCAACTAGAAAGTCAGTTAAGCTGGTACACGTCTGGGTTCCTAAAGGACCAATCAGTTTAGGATCCAAATAGATGTGGGTACCAAGATTATATATTATATGTGATTGCAGGTGACAGATACAAACAAAGAATCAACCTGGTATCTAGATAGTGGATGCTCGCGTCATATGATAGGGGATGCAAATTTGCTATCCCAACTGATCAAATATACTGTTCCAAACATCAGTTTTGGAGACAACTCCAAAGGTAAAACTGTGGGTAAAGGGAAGCTTATGCATGGTAATTTTACTATAAAAGATGTTTTATTAGTTGAGAATTTGAAATATAACTTGATTAGCATCAGTCAGTTATGTGACAGTAAATTCTCAGTTCAGTTCGACAAACACACTTGCTCAGTTAGAGACTCAACTGATGAGGTCATCCTAACTTGAAATCGTTGTGGGAACACCTACAAAGTCAGTTTGACTGATTAACCTTATGCACCAGTTTGTTTTATAGCTTCCAAATCTTCTAAAAACTGGTTGTGGCATAAGAGGTCGAACCACCTAAACTTTAAATCTATTGCCTGTCTGAGTAACCATGATCTTGTAACTGGTTTGCCCCAAATAGATTTTTCAAAAGATAAAATTTGTTCAGCATGTCAGTTTGGTAAGCAAGTAAGATCTTCATTTAAAAACAAGGGTTGTAAATCATCTTCTCGATGCTTAGAATTGCTACATATGGATCTTTTTGGTCCTATACCAGTCATGAGCTTAGGGGGAATGAAATACACCTTAGTAGTCGTGGATGATTTTTCAAGATTTAATTGGGTTATCTTTCTTAAATCAAAAGAACAAACTGCTGTACAACTGATTAAGCTTTTCAAAAGACTATTAAATTAAAAATCAGTTGCGATTGATCGAATAAGGTCTTATTGAGGGACTTAATTCATCAAACAAAATCTTTCACAATTTTCTAAAAATATTGGGATCAAGCATGAGCACTCAGCAGAAATAACTCCTCAGCAAAATGGTGTAGCTGAGAGAAGAAATCGGACCATTAAAGAAGCTGCTAGAACAATGCTTGCTGATTCTGGTATTTCTCAGAGGTTTTGGGCAGAAGCAGTAAACACTGCATGTTACACTCAGAACAAATGTGGGGACCCGGGCTCTAACTCAATTCTTTTGGGATTTATTGGATCTTTGCTCGAAAATGTGGGTCAAAATTTTGCTTTTAACATTAATTCAAATGTATAATTAAAGCATAACATGTCTTTATAATAATTAAACAACATCAGGTACATACAAGTCTGTCTAGTACAATCATACACTAGTGTTCAAATCCCAACTACAAACATAAGTAGTAACAGTCTAATAGGAAACACTAGAAATCTTCAACGCCCGAGATCTCCACGCTATCATCAATCTCTCATCTAGCTCGAGACCCAGATCCTGCCCCACCTGTTGCCATGCACACATACAGACACGACAACAGCCGGATAACTCCGGTGAGAACATATCCCAGTATAAAACATGTATGCATGCAATGTAATAATCATGTACAAAAGCATAGCATATATCAATGCACATAAATATAAAATCTACAACATGTAAAAGAATACAAATCTGTATTCAACATTTAAATCTTGACTCGACTCATTTCTAATCTAGGGATCCCGGTGTGAATAAGACGGTCTGTCACCTACCCAACCACTCGGGGTGACGGTACGTCTTATTCCTAGACTTCGGTCTACTCTGTATCGAGGGTCTACACATGGAGTAAATCTGCTCCTATGCGTCGATACACCGAAACGTCTAGTTTTGGCCAATCTGCCAATATCTCCTATCTCAGGACTCGAATATAAATCACTAAACAATACATTACATAATCAAATGTAATAACAATCTAGTATGTGATTTAGGGAAACTCGTATCAAATCTGAATCGAGTTGTGCAATCCCGTGACCACATGAATTATACATTTCTTGTCGAATAGTCGGTGTCGTAGTTGAAGTCTTGAACTCAAATGGCCAATACAAATCTGAAATGGCAATGTGTGAACACATTCTATCGCAAGACATCTCAATCAACTCAATGTACAAATCTGTAATTGATTCCAATACAATTCAACAGCGTAACAACGCGATTTCTCGATACCGATAACTCAATCTCAACATAACAATATCATAATCACTCCCAATAACTCATAATCTCATCCAACACAATTATGTATACCGAATCTTGCAAAATCTTCATATAATACATGCTGGAAAATCGAGAACATCTGTACGGTATCCGAAATTCAACCCGATAGCAAATATACCATGCTCATTATACCAAGAACACATATTCTAACTCAAATTTAAATTTCTCCCAACATACACAATCTGAATCATGTTGAAATGTAACAAAACTTACATCCTTGAATAGCAAATGATGAGAGGAGTTCGAAACCGAAGTCGGATCTAAAATCGGATGGCTAAATCTTGCAAAATCTCAATTATAATATGAAGGAAGCCTTTCACCTTCTTTGGAAATAGCTCTCGGTGCTTTCAACTGGAATGGAGAAGAAATGAATCAGCACAAAGCATATATATACCATGCCATGTGTCACCTCAAGAAGAAGTGGTGGATTTCTCGCATGCAACACCGCGGGTGCGGTCACCCCAGCACCGCGGGTGCGCTCATGTTTCGGCAGGATTTTATTTTTGAACATTCCTCGACCGCGGGTGCGGTCATGTTCTTACCGCGGGTGCGGTGTGGCTTCGGCACAAACTTCAAAATTCTGATTTAAATGACCGCGGGTTCGGTTCTTGTCTGAGGCGCGGGTGCGGTATGGCTTCGGCCATTCTTTCAAAAATTCTCATTTTTATGTCATGCATTCTTACCTCTTCAAATCTAACATCAATGACAACTGATAATTCTCGAGCCTTACATTTCTCCCCCTCTTAGACAGGAGTTCGTCCTCGAACTCGTAGGCAAACAATCATGCAATCATATACAAAACAGTATAATCAAAATTGAAAGGAAGACTCACATCATATGAATAGCTCGGGATATCTCTGTCTCATATCAGACTCTGTCTCCCAAGTTTCTTCCTCGATGCCATGACGACTCCATTGAACCTTCACAAGGGGAATAATCTTCGTTCTGAGCTTCTTTTCTTTCCGATCAAGAATTTGTATCGGTCTTTCAACATAGCTCGGAGTCTGATCTAACTCGGCTTCGTCAAGCTGAATGACATGAGAATCATCCGGCATATATCTGCGCAACATCGATACATGAAAAACGTTATGTATACCGGATAGTGAAGGAGGAAGAGCAAGTCTGTAAGCTCGATCGCCAATCTTCTCAAGGATCTCATACGGACCGACGTATCTAGGAGACAACTTTCTACGTTTTCCAAATCTGACAACGACTCTGAAAGGTGAAATCTTCAAAAATACTCTGTCTCCCTGTTCAAATATCAACGGTCTGCGTCTAATATTTGCGTATTTCGCTTGCCTATCCTGCGATGTCTTCATTCTTTTCTGAATGATCTTCACTTTCTCGGTCATCTCACGAATCATATCAGGCCCCAATTCTGGTACCTCAGAGATATCATCCCAGTACAACGGAGATCTGCACTTCTTTCCGTATAAAGCTTCGAACGGTGCCATCTCAATGCTAGTCTGATAGCTGTTGTTGTATGAAAATTCACACAACGACAATGAATCTTGCCAACTAGTACCAAAATCTAGTACTACAGCTCTCAGCATATCCTCTAAAGTCTGGATAGTCCGCTCTGACTGTCCGTCTGTCTGAGGATGATAAGCAGTGCTCAGGTGTAAAGTCGTACCCAAAGCCTTCTGCAAACTGTGCCAGAAGTGAGAAGTGAATCGTGGATCACGATCTGATACGATCGACTTCGGCACACCGTGCAATCTAACGACCTCTCTGACATACAACTCTGCCATCTGATCGTGTCGATAGGTCATTCTGTACGGAATGAAGCACGCTGATTTGGTCAGTCTGACTATCACAACCCAAATCGCGTCACAGCCCCACGAAGATCGAGGTAACTTCGTCACGAAATCCATGGAAATGTGATCCCATTTCCATTCAGGAATGGACAAACTCTGAAGTAAACCTCCGGGCTTCTTTCTTTCTGCCTTCACCTGCTGGCAATTCAAGCACTTAGACACAAATTCTGCAATATTTGTCTTCATCTGCTTCCACTTGAATTGCGTCTTCAAGTCATTGTACATCTTCCTGCCACCAGGATGAATGCTGAACCGACTACAGTGTGCTTCTGACATAATCTGTCGTTTCAAATCGGGAACATCTGGCACTACTAGACGGTTATTCACATACAGAATAGAATCTCTAACATGATACTCTGATATATGACCAGCTCTGACCATATCAATCGATCTCTGAATGCTCGGATCAGTTCTCTGTGCCTCTTTAACCCTCAAAATCAAATCTGGCTCAATCTGAATCGTAGCAAGTCGCAACGGTCTACTCTCTGTATCAAATGTCAATCCAGACAAGCAACAATCTTTTACTAAATTCGATACACCTACTGTCGACAAGGAAAGAGCACATACCTTTCGACTCAAGGCATCTGCCGCGGCATTCGATTTCCCTGGATAGTACTTGATCTCGCAATCAAAATCTTTCAGCAGATCAAGCCATCGTCGCTGCCTCATGTTCAACTCTGACTGAGAAAAGAGATACTTCAGGCTCTTATGATCTGAGTAGATCTCAAATTTCTCGCCATACAAATAATGACGCCAGATCTTCAAGGCAAAGACAATCGCCGCCAATTCAAGATCATGAATCGGATAACGAGTTTCGTGCGGCTTCAGCTGTCTAGAGGCGTAGGCTATCACGTGCCCTCGCTGCATAAGAACACATCCCAATCCTCTGTGAGATGCGTCACAATATACAACAAACTCACATGTACCTGAAGGAATCGTCAAGACAGGCGCACTAGTCAGCCTCTTCTTCAACTCTACAAAACTGGCTTCACAATCTTCGGACCATACAAATGGCATATTCTTCTGTGTCAACTGAGTGATAGGCTTCGCTATACTGGAGAAATCTCGGATAAAACGACGATAATACCCGGCTATACCCATGAAACTGCGTATCTCCGGCACAGAAGTCGGTCTCGACCAACTGATCACAGCCTCAACTTTACTCGGATCTACCGCAATACCATCTCCAGATATAATGTGTCCCAAAAAGACAACATGTTTCAGCCAGAATTCGCACTTGGACAATTTGGCGTATAACTGCTCTTTTCTCAAAGTCCGCAATACAATTCTCAAATGCTCTGCATGCTCAATCAGACTCTTCGAATATACCAAAATATCATCAATAAACACAATCACAAAATCATCTAAATATCTCTGAAAGATACGGTTCATCAAACTCATAAATACCGTTGGTGCATTCGTCAAACCGAAAGGCATAACAACAAACTCATAGTGTCCATACCTCGTTCGGAATGCAGTCTTCGGTATATCAACGTCTTTAACTCTGAGTTGATGATACCCTGATCTCAAATCAATCTTCGAGTAAACCGAAGACCCCTGTAACTGGTCAAACAAATCATCAATGCGAGGCAACGGATACTTGTTCTTCACTGACGCCTTGTTCAACTGTCTGTAATCAATACACAGTCGCATCGAACCATCTTTCTTTCTAACAAAAAGCACCGGAGCACTCCAAGGTGATACACTGGGTCTGATATATCCCTTGGACAGAAGATCTTCCAACTGTGCTTTCAACTCTTTCAGCTCTATCGGTGCCATCCTATACGGAGCTCTCGAAATAGGAACACTGCCTGGCACAAGATCTATGCTAAAATCTACCTCTCGAACTGGAGGCAACCCCTGAATCTCATCTGGGAACACGTCTGCAAACTCGCAAACCACTGGCAGATCTGCCAATGCTGGGCTCGACTTCAGTAGATCTACTGAATATACAAGAAAGCCCTCTGCTCCTCTCTGAAGCAATCTACTCATAGTCAGAGCAGATACTAAGGGAATCCGAGATCTGGAACCCTTTCCATAGAATTTCCACTCATCTGTCATTTCGGGTCTGAATCTGACAATCTTGTGGAAACAATCTACAGTGGCCCTGTACTTGGTCAACATGTCTATACCAACTATACAGTCAAAATCAGCTAAACCAAGTACTATACAATCTAGATCAATCTCGTGCCCCTCAAACTGAAGCATACAGTGTCTAACAGTGGTCACAGATATCAAACCACTTCCCAACGGAGATGTAATAGACACTACAGTAGACATCGACTCAACAGGCAAGGAATGTCTCAATGCAAAATGTTCAGATATAAATGTATGTGATGCACCTGTTTCTATCAACACATATGCAGGATAACCGCAAAGGAAACAGTTACCTGCAATGACGTCATCTGGTGCCTCCTGTGCCTGCTCCTCTGTCAGAGCAAACACCCTAGCCTGCTGCCTGGGAGGTTGACTCACTGTCTGACTACCTCCTGGTCTCTGCTGGGTCTGTGTAGATGGTGGCTGGAAGGAGTGTACAGAGGATGCCTGTCTCTCCATCTGTGGCACTGGTGCTGATGACCCTGTACTCTGGTATCGTTGTGCACCTCTCTGGGGACAAACTCTGGCAAAGTGTCCCGGTTGCCTACAGATGTTGCAGCGTCCCATAACTCCTTGACACTGCTCCGTGGCATGTCGCCCTCCGCACGAACTACAGTATACGCCACTGTAATCTGAACCCTAACCTCTCTGTCGAGATCCACTCGAACTCGATGAACTACTCCCGGATTTCTTAAACTGCTTGCCCTTAGCCTTCAGAAATTCCTTCTTACCACTACTACTAGATCCAATATCGAAGCGAGGAGGAGGTGGTGGAAAATGAACGGTGGTAGGCTGTGGCTGTCTCTGCCCTTGAGCACTGTAAGAAGCGCCTCGCTGCCTGATCAGGCCAGCCTCTGCTCCCTTGGCTCTGTTCAGTGCCTCTGAAAAAGTATTAGGCCGTCCCGCGTTCACCAAAGTAAAGACATCCGGATTCAACCCGTTGATGAACTGATCGGCCACTGCCTCGTCGTTCCCTGCCACATGCGGTGCAAATCGTAGCAATGCAGAAAATTTAGCAACATACTCCTCGATGTTCCACTGTCCCTGCCTCAGATTCGCAAATTCAGCTCCTTTATCTTTTCGGTAGGAGACGGGGAAGAAGCGCTCATAGAACTCATCCTTGAAAACTTTCCACGTAATGTCAATGCCTCGGTGCTCCAAGGCTCTCTTCGTAGTCAACCACCAGCTCTTGGCAACTTATTGCATCTGATGCCCTATCAATTTCACACGTCGCTCATCAGTATATGCCAAAGACTCAAACAACATCTCGATATCATCAAGCCAGCTCTCGCACTCTACTGCACTCTCTGTGCCCTTCAGGGTAGGCGGATGGAAAGACTGAAACTTCTTCAATAAGGTCTCCATCGGCGTAGCGGTAACATCCATCTGTGCACCTGATGTGCTACCCTGCTCTGGCTGTGGTACACGTCTAGGCGGCATAAATCTGATTATCAAACTGATTAGTACAAAATCAATATCATCTGTCTCAGCCCTCCTCTGATCATAACCTCTGATCGAGAATCGTTTCTGATTCAGGCTTGACAAGTATATGCTGTAAATCAATTCAGATAATACAACAACATACAATAAGGAAAGCGATAAATCATGCTAGCATCTCAAAAGCAAGGAAGATGACTCGATCTACCCCGCTCATTCTATTGTATCTCAGTCTACAGAACCTACTGCTCTGATACCACCTGATGTGGGGACCCGGGCTCTAACTCAATTCTTTTGGGATTTATTGGATCTTTGCTCGAAAATGTGGGTCAAAATTTTGCTTTTAACATTAATTCAAATGTATAATTAAAGCATAACATGTCTTTATAATAATTAAACAACATCAGGTACATACAAGTCTGTCTAGTACAATCATACACTAGTGTTCAAATCCCAACTACAAACATAAGTAGTAACAGTCTAATAGGAAACACTAGAAATCTTCAACGCCCGAGATCTCCACGCTATCATCAATCTCTCATCTAGCTCGAGACCCAGATCCTGCCCCACCTGTTGCCATGCACACATACAGACACGACAACAGCCGGATAACTCCGGTGAGAACATATCCCAGTATAAAACATGTATGCATGCAATGTAATAATCATGTACAAAAGCATAGCATATATCAATGCACATAAATATAAAATCTACAACATGTAAAAGAATACAAATCTGTATTCAACATTTAAATCTTGACTCGACTCATTTCTAATCTAGGGATCCCGGTGTGAATAAGACGATCTGTCACCTACCCAACCACTCGGAGTGACGGTACGTATTATTCCTAGACTTCGGTCAACTCTGTATCGAGGGTCTACACATGGAGTAAATCTGCTCCTATGCGTCGATACACCGAAACGTCTAGTTTTGGCCAATCTGCCAATATCTCCTATCTCAGGACTCGAATATAAATCACTAAACAATACATTACATAATCAAATGTAATAACAATCTAGTATGTGATTTAGGGAAACTCGTATCAAATCTGAATCGAGTTGTGCAATCCCGTGACCACATGAATTATACCTTTCTTGTCGAATAGTCGGTGTCGTAGTTGAAGTCTTGAACTCAAATGGCCAATACAAATCTGAAATGGCAATGTGTGAACACATTCTATCACAAGACATCTCAATCAACTCAATGTACAAATCTGTAATTGATTCCAATACAATTCAACAGCGTAACAACGCGATTTCTCGATACCGATAACTCAATCTCAACATAACAATATCATAATCACTCCCAATAACTCATAATCTCATCCAACACAATTATGTATACCGAATCTTGCAAAATCTTCATATAATACATGTTGGAAAATCGAGAACATCTATATACGGTATCCGAAATTCAACCCGATAGCAAATATACCATGCTCATTATACCAAGAACACATATTTTAACTCAAATTTAAATTTCTCCCAACATACACAATCTGAATCATGTTGAAATGTAACAAAACTTACATCCTTGAATAGCAAATGATGAGAGGAGTTCGAAACCGAAGTCGGATCTAAAATCGGATGGCTAAATCTTGCAAAATCTCAATTATAATATGAAGGAAGCCTTTCACCTTCTTTGGAAATAGCTCTCGGTGCTTTCAACTGGAATGGAGAAGAAATGAATCAGCACAAAGCATATATATACCATGCCATGTCTCACCTCAAGAAGAAGTGGTGGATTTCTCGCATGCAACACCGCGGGTGCGGTCACCCCAGCACCGCTGGTGCGCTCATGTTTCGGCAGGATTTTATTTTTGAACATTCCTCGACCGCGGGTGCGGTCATGTTCTTACCGCGGGTGTGGTGTGGCTTCGGCACAAACTTCACAATTCTGATTTAAATGGCCGCGGGTGCGGTTCTTGTCTGAGGCGCTTGTGCGGTATGGCTTCGGCCATTCTTTCAAAAATTCTCATTTTTATGTCATGCATTCTTACCTCTTCAAATCTAACATCAATGACAACTGATAATTCTCGAGCCTTACAACAAATTAATGATTAATATAAATCATCTGAAAACACCGTATGAGATCTGGCATGGACGAAAAAGCGTGGTTTCTTATTTCAAAATATTCGGCTGCAGATGTTTTATTCTTGATAATGGAAAAATCATTTAAAATGATGCTAAATTTGCAGAGGGAATATTTCTTTGGTATTCATCAATTAGTAAAGCTTACAGAGTTTTTAAAAAAATTCACTTTGAATGCAGAAGAGTCTATTCATGTTGTATTGATGAATCTGTACTAACTGATAAGTCAACTGATCTAGTTGAGTTAGTTGATCGCTTTACAGATATTAGTTTGGAGGATGATAAAGAAGAAGAGAATCACATTAATCGAAATATCCTTCAAACACCAGAACCAAAAGTGATGGATCAATCAGTTGAACAAGAAATTGTTACTGATAATCAGTTGGTGGAGCCAAATGATAATACTCAGTTACCAACTGATACAGCAACAACTGAAACTGAAGAAAATATTCAGTTGCCAACCGAAGCAGTTGCTGAGATGGATGCAACAAATGCTGAGTACAGGTGGAAGAAATCACATCCACCAGAATTGGTAATAGTTAATCCATCTGATCAGGTAAGAACTCGGAATCAAATGTTTAATTTATTTATTCTTTCAGCTTTCGTTTCCCAACTGGAACCTAAGAAAACTGATGAAGCTCTTGCTGAACCTAACTGGATAAATGACATGCAAGAAGAACTAAATCAATTTACCCATAACAAGGTCTGGAACTTAGTTTCAATACCAGTTTCTAAAACCATTTTATGTACAAAGTGGGTATACAGAAACAAACTGAACGAAAATGGTTCATTTGTGCGCAACAAAGCGAGGCTTGTAGCACAAGGATATAGGCAAGAAGAAGGAATAGATTACGAAGAAACTTATGCACCAGTTGCAAGAATAGAAGCAATCAGAATGTTCCTTGCTTATGCCTCATTCAAGAACTTGAAAGTCTACCAGATGGACGTGAAGAGTGAATTTATGAACGGTCGGTTGCTGGAAGAAGTATATGTTGAACAACCACCAGGTTTTGTTAATCACTCTCTTCCTGATCATGTTTATCATTTGAAAAAAGCCTTATATGGTCTTAAACAAGCTCCAAGAGCTTGGTATGAAACTCTTTCAAAATTCCTAACTGATCGTAATTTTACTGTTGGATCAGTTGATAAGACTCCGTTCAAATTTTCAAATAATGATCACATTTTACTTGTGCAAATATATGTTGATGATGCAGCATGCCTTCAGATCCGTCGAACGAAGCCTGCGACCAAGAAAACGTGGAAGTTCATATGTATTTTGAATCAAAAACGATATCGGTAACGTTCTATCATTCATATAATCAAACCAACGAAATTTGCATGCATAACTCATATAACAATACAATATATAATGTGATCAATGCGTCAAAGAATGGTTTAGATATTTCTTCGTGCTTTAAACGCACGAATTATCGAACACCGATGCAGGGAAAACGGAGGCCGATCGGAGAACGTTTTGCTAAGCTTTCTTGCTTCAAAAATTATGAAAATTTTCAGGAAAAAATAGGGTGAAGGTCGGCTGATGGTGGCTGCTAGGAGTGGAAGCCAAAAACCCCAAACCCTAAGCTAGAACTCACGTTTTGTGTGTGCGAGACTAGTGTGTGTGAGGTTTGAGTTGTAGGTATTAATTAGGGTTAACTCCTCCTACATAATATTTAAAAAGATTAACTAGGTATTTTAGAATAATTCACAACTTTTATTAAAATTTTAAATGCCATGATAAATAATTAAATTCCACAATTTTGAAAAATGACAATTAAAAATGCTTAAAACCTTAAATTCAACTAATAAATTAAATACTACCCAAACTAATTAATTAAGACATAAAATAATTAAAACATATTATATCTCAAGTGAAAGGATTTAAATAATTCTCATACTTTTAAAAATTTTCTAATTAAAATACGTAACATTCTTTTATTTCACTTGATAAATTAAATTTGACCTTTGAGTGCTAAAATTCATAAATCCTTTAAAATAAATAATTTTTTGGCTTAAAAATAAAAAAAATAACATTAAATTTTAGAACCTCAATCATCTTCGGTTTTCTTTCCCGGTCCGGCTTCAAATATTCACCTGAAAAACTAAAACTTGAGAAAAAATTTTAAATTGCATAAAAAAAACATATAAACATTTAAAATAATTTAAACACATAGTATAATACATCACCTATATCATTAATTAAAAAAATTCACAATTATGCATGAAGTTGATTTGTACTGATTTTTGGGCACTACAAGCATAATTAAGTTTTCGTGCGTCAAGCTGCTGACGTTGTACTACTTGATTTAGATGGCTAGATGGACCGTAAAAGAGTGACTCAGATCTTAACGGTTAATATTCTTTGTTGGAGATATGACTGACGTTAGGAAAATAATAAGACTGATCTGTAAGTTCATGCTTGCTACATAAGAATGCAAAAAGATGGGAATAGAATCAACAATGAAATGGAATAAGTGTGAGAATGAAATAACATAAAATTCTTTTCCAATGTTTCGTGTCATAACAACCATAAAGTTCAACTAAATATCGAATAACCAACATATTTGATAATGTATTGTTGATTTCCAAAGAGCAAAAATATAAAATGTTTCTAGTCATCACCCAAAATATGAGTCAATTAGTCTATTATTTCTTCAAAAACTACAAATGTCACCATTAATAATAGTTTGAACCAACTGATTTTCTTCTTCTTCCAACATGCTAAAAAACAATTCAATTAACTCATGAGATTTGGCTATGTGACACACTACTTCCATGATTTCTCATGTGTTAAAGATTGAGAATCTTTCTTATCTCAGAATTAATTTACAATAACATGTATTCCTATATGAAAATAAATGTTATTGAAAACAACAATGATACATGTTTGTTAGATTATTCTCAATAAATGTTTTCCTATATGAAAATATTAAAGATAAAAACTAGTTGTGTTCTAATAAATCTTTTTGACTAATAATGTTCATCGTCGTTGTTAACAAGAACTTGGCAAAACTCCGAATGCATCCATGCACGGAAGATGACAATACCTAGCTTGTGTGAAGGCTGAAGTACTTGGATGTCTTATTTATAAATAATAATATCATTACATTTATAATAAATACCGTGATATTTACAATAATTATAACGTGATCTTTTTTTATTGTATTATGATATTTTGTATTGAATTTACCATGCTATTTTCGTATTGAATTTTTTGTGTTATAAGAATCTATTTGTATACTAATCAATTTATTATGTATTTTATAGATCAATTATCAGTTAAAATTAAAAGACGCGTAATATATCTCACACCAAACATAATTTTAAAGTACACCAAGTTACAAACAAATTTATAAAAACACCCTTGAAAATCCTTCACAACCTCACAATAATTAATATAACTAGTGCAACGACGCACGCGTTGCGTGCTTATATAATATTTTTTATAATTAATTTGGTTTATATTTAAATGAGGATCAAAATATAATTTTTTATAATTCATGTGTTTATATTTAAATGAGAATCAAAATATAATTATAAGAAATAGTGAAGGAATACACTGTAATTTTGATATATAAATTAAAAAATAAATAGAAAATAAAAGAATAAAAAAATGACTTCAATAAGATTTGACCAATAACTTAATTTCTAAGAAACAATGATTCTATCTGCTGAACTACGTAAGACTTACATTAAAATTTTAACATTTTATTAATATATATAATTATTAAAACATACCATAACTCTAAAATTAATTATTCTAAATGTCTCAAACTTAATAGAATAGTATATATATATTTCCCCTTTAACTCGTTTGTGCGTCTTTTATTATTTCTAAAAAAATTGTAAAACAAATAAATTTGATCGATCATATGTATTTAATTCCCTTGTACTAAAGGACAATCATTTCACCTGAAAAGCCAAACTCCATTGGCCCCCATATAATAATAAGGGTAAATTTTAAAAAAATACATCTGTCATTGTTTCACTTAAAATTCAGTACCTAGCCATAATTTTGTAAAAATCAGTACCTGATAAATCTACACATTTAGTTTTGACTACCCATAAAGCAAACTTTACATTTTTACCTTTTATTATTTAAATAAATATATTATTTTATACACAAAAATTATATCATTTTTCTCCATTTAAAATATAATTTTAACAAATTATTGTTTCTCAATTATCATGAAATAAAAGTAAATACTTATTTTGACATACAAAATACCTATTATGGGGTTTCATATACTTGATTTTGCTCTTTGAATACTCCAAACATATAGTAAAATACTATATTTTCGAGCATTCACCATAAATTCAGTCATTGTTGGTCTTTTCATGAAAAAAACATTAGGATGACTTATTCATGTCATTTTAATTTTTTTAAAAAAACATAGGTCATCACTCATCATGAAATAAGATTAAGTATTTATTTTGACCAACAAAATACATATTTTGGACTTTCAGATAATTGATTTTACTCTTTGAATACTCCAAATGTGTAAAAAAATACTGGATTTTCGAGCTATCACAATAAAAATTGTTGGTATTTTCACTGAAAATGCATTAAGATGACTTATTCATGTCATCTAATTTTTGAAAAAACACAGTTTCTCACTCATTGTTGAATTAGAAAAATTACTTATTTTGATTGATAAAATACATATTTTCGGGTTCCAAATATTTGATTTGGCTATTTGAATACCTCAAATGTGTAAGAAAATACTTAAATTTCAAGTAATAATAAATAATTTTTTATTGTGTCATTTGTGAAGTTAAAATGTGATATTAAATTGGTACAGAGAGTATCTAATTAGAGTATATAAATACATGATTTTACCCCGTAAATTCTCATATCCAATTATTTTTGGATGCCAAAATATAATTTGAAGTTAATATTAAGTGACACCGATGATGATATTCGTGAAGCAAAAATGTGATACCTAAATTAATACAAATAATACATAATTCGAGTTCACAAACACTTGATTTTACCTTTTAAATACTCAAATTAGATTGAGTATGTCAAAATATATAATTTGAAGATAATATTGAATATTTTTTGATGATAATATTTGTGAATAAAAACGTGCTACCTAAATTGGTACAAATTGTACCTAATTTGATTTCACATATACTTGATTTTACCCTTTTAAGACTCAACTTTGATTATTTTGGGATATAAAAAATATAGTTTCAAGTAATATTGAGTGACTTTTGATGTGTCATTTGTGAAGTTAAAATCTGATATCTAAATTAGTACAAAAAATATCTATTTCGAGTTTACCAATACTTTATTTTACTCCCTAAATGAGAAGTATTTTAATTTGAGTTTGCAAATACTTGATTTCGTAAATTAGATACTCACAATATGTATTAAAATACTGGATATTCGAATAAGCAACGTAAGTTCACCAAATGTTGGTATTTTATGGAAGATACATTTGGATGACATATTCATCTCATTTAATAATTTAAAAAAATTCTCAACTAAGCATGAAAATTTTAAAATACTTAGTTTTACTTGAGAAGTACTTAATTTGAGTTTGTAAATACTTGATTTCGTAAGTGAGATACTCACAATATGTATTAAAATACTAGATATTCGAATAGGCAACGTAAGTTCATCAAGTATTGATATTTCCATGGAATAAGTATTTGGATGACATATTCATATCATTTAATATTTTTTCTATAAAAGAAAAAACAAATTCCCAACTAAGCATAAAAATTTTAAAGTATTTGTTTTTATTTGAGAAGTACCTCATTTGATATTGCAAATATTTAATTTGGTACATGAGATACTCATGATATATAATAGAATACTGGATATTCGAATATGCAACGTAAGCTCACCAAGTGTTTATCTTTCCTTGGAAGATGCATTTGGATGACATATTCATCTCATTTAATTTTTTTTTTTGTAAAAACAAAAAACAAATTCAACTAAGTATTGAAATTTTAAAATACTTATTTTTACTTGAGAAGTATCTAATGTGATACCTAAATTAATACAAATAATGTCTAATACGAGTCCACAAATACTTGATTTTACCATTTAAATACTCAAATTCGATTATTTGATGGTGTCAAAATATATAATTTGAAGTAATATTGAGTTGCTTTTGATGATGAGATCCGTGAAATAAAAATGTGATACCTAAATTGTTACAATTGCTATATAATTAGATTCCACTGATAATTGATTTTACCCGTTGAAAACTCAAATTTGATAATAAATATAATGAAAGAATATTGATGCATATAATGAATGATTACCAATAAATATTATGAAAGAATACTAATGAGGATGATAACAAATGAAGTATTGCATTGTCATTTAGTGAATACCAACAAGTATTGTGAATGAATATTAATGATATTATAAATTAATACTCATAAATATAAAGAAAAAGTACTAATATAATCCAATAAGTATTATGTCAAATAAGTATATTTGTCAAATAAGTCATTCAATGAATATCAAAAAGTATTGTCAATTAATATTTATGAGTATTTTATAAATCATTGATATAAGATTCGATAGATATGTTTAAAGTGCAAACTTCAAGCTCATTTACGAACAATGTTCATAATGCATCTTCCAATTAGTCCATGATGAATAATGAACTATGCTTATTTATTTAAATGATATGAATAAGTATCATACCCCTCGCTAATCTACTTAATTCGTTCTACAATGATCTATGCTTTCGACGAGATTTCATATCCAATTGAATACGCTCTCTCAAGCTATGCCAAACTAATTCAGCTCAGTGAAGTAATTAAATATCTTTAATTATTTATCAATGGTGAATTGCATGTCGTTTTATTAAATCTCATAGCTTTCGACCTACTGGACTATGACTATCGACGTGTATTCCACTTCATATTTCTCTGTAAATTGTAAATCCACGGATTATGCTACTCGTTCCTATCACGGGATATTCTCTCGAAGAACATTGTCCGAAAATCTTCAAATCTTCGCTCTAATTCTTTTTTCTCTTTCAAAGCTTTGTGGCTGCTGAAAAGTTTTGAACATGTCATCCAAATGTATCTTGGATGGAAATGCGAGCACTTGGTGAATTTACGTTACATATTCGAATATCCAGTATTTTAAAACCCATTATGAGTATCTCATTTACCAAATCAAGTATTTTAAAATTGAAATTATATATTTCGCAAGTAAAACTAAGTACTTCAAAAAGTTCAATGCTTAGTTGCGAATTTCTTTTTCTTTTAAAAACTAAAAAAAATATTTAAATGAAATGTACATGTCATCTAAATGCATCTTTGATAGAAATGTGAGCGCTTGGTGAACTTACATTGCTTACTAGGATATCCAGTATTTTATTAACTTTTATGAGTATCTCAATTACCAAATCAAGTATTTAAAATTGAAATTAGGTATTTCGCAAATAAAAATAAGTACTTCAAAATGTTCAATACTTTGTTGCGAAAGTTTTTTTTAAAAATAATTAAATAAAATGAACATATTTAGGAAAATTACGTTGCATATTCGAATATCCAGTATTTTAATACATATTCTGAGTATCTCATTTACCAAATCAAGTATTTTAAAATTAAAATTAAGTATTTCGCTAGTAAAACTAATTACTTGAAAAAATTCAATGCTTAGTTGCGAATTTGTTTTTTAAACAATAAAAAAATTAAATGAAATGAACTTGTCATCCAAATGAATCTTGAATGAAAATGCGAGCATTTGGTGAAATTGCGTTGCATATTCGAATATTCAGTATTTTAATACACATTCTGAGTATTTCATTTACTAAATCAAGTATTTTAAAATTGAAATGAAGTATTTCGTAAGTAAAACTAAGTATTTCAAAAAGCTCAATTAGTTGCGAATTTGTTTTTTTTAAATAAAAAATTTTAAATTCAATTTACAGTTCATCCAAATGCATTGAGAATGATGAGTGGAAAGAGAAGATGACCAACAAAAATAGGAATTTATATAATTTTTTATTAATTAAAAGGGTAAAAATGTAAAAATACATGAAACATGTAGTAAAAACTAAGTTGATCTTTTGTCCGATACTAAAATACAAAAAAAAAAAAAACTGATGGATACTGAATCTTAAATAAATCATTGACAGATGTATTTTTCTCCAAATTACCCTAATAATAATATCCATGAGTATAAAATTTTTTTTCCCCATAAATTTTTATTATTATAAATAATTTAAAATATATAATATATGAAAAAATATATATTAAAGTGAATGTAAAAAATACTAAAAAAAGAATAATGTAAAAAATATTTTTATAAATCTAATTATCAGATGAATAAATAAATAATTTATTCTTTCCACGTTTTCATTTGTCTTTCGAACCAGACCAAGGCACGAAGCCCACGCATATCCTCACCAATTCTCTCATTTCCAATCTCACACTCCCAAGTTTTACTCTAGGAGGTGGTGCTATGGGAGATACTTTAATGGGGATGGTGGAGACGGCGGTGGGCAAGGCGGAGACGCCTCCAAATGTACAAACTGTGGCGGTGTCTGCGTCTGAGAAAGAGCTGCTGTGCCCAATATGTATGCAGATGATTAAGGACGCCTTCTTAACGGCGTGTGGCCACAGCTTCTGCTATATGTGCATTATCACTCATCTGCAGAACAAGAGCGACTGCCCCTGCTGCGCTCATTTTCTAACGACTTCTCAACTCTTCCCCAATTTCCTACTGGATAAGGTGCGATTAAACTACCTGTGGTTTGAATTTGTTTTGTGATTTTTGTGTAGATTAGATTGAAAAATTCTGGTAGATGGATCGGTGGTTTTTGGTTTTGGTTTGTTTTATTTAAATCACAAAACCAAGCAAATCAAAATGACAACCAACACCCAACTCACAAACCGAAACCAAAAACCACCGATCCATCTACCAGAATTTTTCAATCTAAATTAAGATAAAAATTTTATGAGTTTGTCTCAAGTCACTCACTTTTATCATGACATTGGGTCACAAGCTTAAAGAACGAATTTTAAATTCATGACATTGAAAGCAAAATAAACATTATGGATTTAAATCAGTCTCTGGTTTCAAATTAATCCAAATAGACCCTTAATGATGATGGATCAGTGGCTTGTTCTGCCCAAGCATCATCTTTCCATGTATCAGAACTCTATTTATAGTATTGTTTGCCTGATGCCAGAGGAGACAAAAGCACCAGTATTGAATATATATCCTTAAGTCTTTAATACCACTGACTCAGTTTCTCTATCTTAACCACCCATTCTACTTTAAAACAATAAATGGACCTTGATTGAGTCACAGATTACTTCTGTAATTTGAAACCAGACTTCATTGACAAGCTGCATTGTTTTCCACTGGAAGACTTGCTAAATTCACGGGGACATATAAATACACTCTCAAACTGCCATCATTCATTAATCTAACTACCTTAAGCTAAGTTTCACGGGAAATCAGAAGATCAAATTTGGTGGTGATGATTATAATAAATCATTTAATTCACGTGAAATCAGAAGATCAAATTTGGGGGTGATGATTATAATAAATCATTTAAGACAATTTCTTTGAGTCTGTGCTTCCATTGATTACCAGATGTACAACTATAACGTTGTTAGACTAAAGATATTCTAATTAAACATTTGGATTTGCAGGGAAAAAAACCTTAAATATTTGGAAGTCTATTATCTAATTCTACAAACTATTATACCAATACTTGCAATTCCCTTTTATACTTGAGCATGCAACAGTTTATGATTCAGCATTTTGTCCCTTTATTGCCTGTTTTCGGTGATTTAGCATCTTGAAATGATGTCCTTAATACCGCATCTTATCTTTAAAAGGTTCTCTGTGCCACATTTGTAGCTATTGAAGAAGGCATTTGCTCACCAGTTGTCGAAAAGTGCAACTCCCTTAGAACAATTTCGTCAATCACTGGAACAGGTGAATTCTGGTTAATATTATATAATCCTAGAAAGTAGTTATTATTAGGTCCAGAATTATTAAGGCTAGGATATTGGCTACCCTTGGATATTTTGTCGCTCCCCTCTTCTTTGTTTGAATGAAATCTGGTTATCAAAACCTAAATCGTAATTGTTTTCAAATTTGGTTTTGAAAATTCTGAATCTATATTTTCAAAGAACTTGTAGATTAAAACATGAGATAACAAATTTTAGTATAATCAATTGCTCAGAGTATAAAGAAGCCTTGTATGTGATTCTTTAACTGATCAGAAGTCGAAGTAAAGGTAAAGCCATTTGAATGCTGAAATTTTTTTGTGGAATTTCATCTTTATGTTTCTTAATAGTTTTGTAAAACTCATTGTTTATGTGTCTTCTTAGCTCACCTTTGTTAAGCGTATGAAATGTCTATGGAATAACATGCATCCAGCAACTGCTTGATTTCTCTTACTATCTAATGACATCTAATATGAAGTAAACCAGAACATTCTATTTGATTTCAGTTTATTCTGCTGATTCAGTGAAGTATGCATCCGGCATCCCTCAGTGCTAGGATGTGTTTCTTATCTATGGTTTTGTGCAGAGGCTTGACATCTTTTGTTCTTATACAGGGTTGTGAAGCAACAATAAAGGACTTAGACACTCTGTTGGTTCTGGTGTCAGAGAAAAAGAGAGTAATGGAACAGGAAGAAGCTGAGAGAAACATGCAATTTTTACTTGATTTCTTACACTGTTTAAGAAAGCAAAAAGTTTCTGAACTCAACGAGGTTTGTCCATTATAATATTCAGTGTTGAAGAAGGGATTGCTCCATGATATTGAGAAATCTTGATAACAAAATAATTGTTTGGCATTTGTATTTTACTTCATCTAAATGTCGTACTCTTGTACTAATAATGTCAGGTAGCTCTAGTAGAACTTTGTTCCTCCCAGTTCCTGCGAAACCAAACGATATTAGATATTGGGTATCAGATTCATGCATTAAATTGATTTGGGGTGGGTGAGCAGAAGCCAAAGCCATACTATTGAGTCAAACTCAATTAAAGCAGAGTGTTATACTTGGTTCAGCTCATTTGGATTTTGATTCTTGTGTTAAGAATTTTAGCTCAAGTTGTAGATTTATTTGGTTTGCAGTTCTCAACAGAACCAAGCATATTTTAATCATATCCATGTTATTTTTTCCGGAGAACTATTTCCTTTTCTCCAACAACCAGTGCCAAGTCCAATCTTTCCCTATTTTTATTAAAATTAAAGCCTGACTAGATCTATTTTATGTGTAAGTGTGACTTCTGTGATATGCAAAGATTGGACTTGGCACTGGTTGTTGGAGAAAAGGAAACAGTTCTCTAGGTGCTAATCATTAGCGATGAAAATATGTTAGCTTTAACCTATAATTTATGCTTGGGTAAAACCATCATAAGAAAAGGCATCACAGATAAAAATCTTTAAATACTCTGAGAACACATAGATTTGAAATTAGTTTTATACGTCTAGTGTAATGCTCGTGAAATTCTCTAACTCTAAACTTCTTCGGGGTTGTAGATTTTCATCTGCCCCAGTTGCTTCATCAACTATTTGTCAAGTGAGCCTCGAACCTGGTTCAACTTCATTTTCTTCCCCACCATCCACAATCCAACCTTGTGCATTTGAAGCATCTTTTTCAAGAAGGACGTCGACGTTCTTTCTTTATCTCTTTTTTGCTTGTTAAACAATCTAGCATATAATTGGATAAATGTAGATTGTTCAGCCTATTGACATCCAATCTATTTCTTTTCTTTGTATGAATCTAAAAAAAAACCGAGAAAGTAATTAGTATAGTTAGGAATATGAACATACACTTTAAAAATTAATAATTTATTTTAATTAAAGTTTAAACTTAATCCTTCAAATGTGTGTGAGCATAGTAGGTACTTCACTATGTATATAGATCAAAAGTATCGTCATTTTTTTCCCATGCTTTTGCAGCCAATGCTTTTCCAAATAACCCAGTCTTATCTCTATATTTTGCAAGTTCCTTATTAATAATTGTATCTTGCAGTTCAAACTCATCGGCATACAAAACTTTCATGCATTAAAAAATCCCTGCTGCGAACTCTCTATAAAGAGCAATAGAACTATCTCTGTAGTAGAAGTAGGGATTCAACAAAAAGGATGTGGTATCAATGATGTGTCAAGTCTATTCTACATTTTTTACTCAATAATCAGATAGGTTGATAATTTGATTCGACGTTGTTCAGGGCCACCTTGATATCTTCCTTAGCTCGAAGAAGCTCCCCATATAGAAACCCCATGGGTGGCTTTCTGGCTCCGTCAACCAATCGAAAAACTCTTACCAAAGGAGCAAATATTTTCAAACAAAGTGTCACACCATTCTAAAAACTCATGCACATCACAGTAGAGTAATATCATTTGTAAACATGCCCTTAAACTAGATTTTTCTCAATCAAACTTTGCAATGTGAGGAAGTTTGATGCAATCCTGGTAACTTCTGGCCGGACTATGTCTTTTTTCTTCGTAAAACTTCTCGTCAATGACAGAGTCTTATGGTGAGTATAAATGAAAATGGTAAAAGACTTGGCTTGGTGGATAATCTTTTTAAATCTTGGAAGCTTGCCAATTCTTTCAAGCATGATATTATCAATATGATTTGCACATGAACTACAAAAAATCCCAGGCCACTTTTCTTTCATCAATTTAGTCGCAACCATATTGTTGGTGGGATTGTCTGTTACAATCTGAACAACGTTCTGAGCTCCTACTTGTTCAACACAAAAATAAGTCCAGCTGTAGTATGTGCCTCGTCTGAAGACTCCTTAGACTCTAAAAATACAGTACCCTCCTTGCAATTAACACACAAATTTAATATGCTTTGTCTTTGTCTATCATTCCATGCATCTGTCATAATTGAGCATCCATTATCGGCCCATTCTTCTTCGTGTTTCTTCAACAATTGCTTTGTTATTTCAACTTCAGCTTTCAAAAGTGGCTTTCTAAGTTAATATCGAGTTGGAGGCTTGAACCCTGGTCCAAATTGACCTACTGCCTCCATTAGTTGCTTGAAGTTATCATTATCAAGAGCATTGAATGGGATTCCATTTCATAAGCCCATCTCCCAACATGTTGTTGAACTTGTTGAGTTCTTTTTTTGAATAGACCCTCATTATATTTTTTTGCGAAGCACTTTACTCCCACTTGAACTTACATTTTCTGGAGCAATCATCAATGCATATCTATCGATGGGGCCAAGTGATGAGGTTTTTTAATTTCATATATCCTTTCAATTTCAGTATCTTCTTCTTCGTCTAGAGAAATATTCATCTGTGCTCTACAACTTTCTTCTTCTAGTATTTTGTTTTTCTTTTTGTTCCTCCCTTCTAAAATAGCCTGTTTGCACTTATTACGATCTTCTTGAGCTGCGTTTCGACAACCAGATATATTTGTAGGTATATTTCCTATATGCTCCTTGATTCTATACACTCTACCGGACATCATTTTCTCACACAACTTACATTTAACTTTGTCGAGGTTCTTAGGATCAATCAACTTACCAAACTCCCATCCGATTTCATTTGACTTTCTCTTAAGAATCCCAGATTCGGGCTGAGTGACGGATGCAGTCGACGATGGATTGCTTGCCATTGTTACTCTCCAAATCTTGCTGAATACGAAACACTTAAACCTTTTCAGCAATAGACCAACACCAAGAATAGGATATGTAATAGCTGAAGGATTACAAGAACTCTGAATCTATACCACAAAACCAAAGTCCAGTCAATCATCCATTATACATACGCAACTGATATGTAACCTTTTCACTTAAACTCTGAATCTATACCACAAAATCAAAGTCCAGTCAATCATCCACTATTAGTTTTGAAACATTACTTGGTGCTACTGGTTTTTGGTCCCATCAAATTTCCAGAAAGCAAAAATTAGAAGTGCTGTATTAAAAATTTAAAATAGAGATGGAACGAGAAGGAGTCTTGGCTTGTAGGCTGTAGGAATGGCGTGAACTTCAGAATGAGTCTCTGGAACGAGGAGTTCTGGCCGAGAAGGAGTCTCTGGATCCAGAGTCTAGAAAATAACGAGAAGGAAAGAAAGCCAGCAGACCTAGTGAGCCCAAATTTTATTTTTTTAAATGGGCTTGTTAGCGGATCTTTAAATTTTAACAGGCCATTTTTTTTAAAAAAATCAGGCTCACCTAGGCGGCAGGCCTCCGCCTGGCGCGAAAAAGGTGCGGTTGGCCTCCGCCTAGCGCTTAGGTGGCCGCCTAGGACGCAATTTAGAACACTCTATTTTACTTGTAAATGTCTGGGTTAGCCGTTAGCCTTTTGTTTTGCAGCATTGTTTTCGTTGCATCAAATATGGAGGATCAGACAATTAAAATCCAATTAATAAGACGTCGGCTAATTGATAAAATGCCCGTATGAGACATATTTGAATGATATAATGATTATTCAATTGACATTGAAGAAGTTGACAGGTAGGAAAAATTAAAAGAACAAGAGGTTTTGGTGGATCTTTCTAAGTGGAGCTTGTCTGAGTGAGTGACCATGCATGTAACAAAATAATGGATCTAAACTGAATCGTGAGTCAATTTTTTAAAAATTACTTTTAACACACTTGGAGACAATTTCATAGATTTAATTGTTAATTGATCATCTAAGATGCTAATGAGAATGATAAGTTCTGTAGAATCCATACTGAAGGAAAGTTCGAATATATTCGATTGCCATAGATGAGATGGTGGAGCTTATTGCGTAACCCAGCCGCGGGAGTGGTTTACAGATGTAACCCTCAGAATATTCTGTTTATGTTTGAATCAATATCATCACATTTGTTCTGAATGTGTAAGATATTTTAGTGGTAGGCTGAAACATAATATGTAAGAAGATGATAGCTAACATCTTACCTGATAGCAGGCATAAAACTTGGAATAGAATGGAAATGAGCAGGATCACCAGTTCTGAAAATCTGAGTTCTAAAATGATGTTGCAATGTAGAGATACAATGAATATTCCAGATATAGCCACAATATTGATGCTTGAAAATAAGACCAAGGCAAGGAACCATTCACATTGTGAACTGCTGACGTGGATTGAGAGATAGAGTTTGATGTGGTGAAGTTAATTGAATAAAATGGTGCAGGCATCAGTTACGAGGATGTTCTAGTGTGGACTAGCTGAAAATTGACTATACTATAGTTTAGAGGGGGGTACATTGGTTTTTGTAAGTATGTGTTTGTAAAACTATATACATGTTATGGTTTACAGCTATAAGTTCTCAAAGATTTAGCTATCATCCATCAAAATTGATGGAGTCTTCTACTATCTTACCTCTTATTTTTAATTTGAGTCCAGTTTTTAGTATTTTCTTATGCGGTCATTCCGTTTTAAAATTTGTTTCTTAAGTAATTAGTTTACCCATCTCGAGTTCAAATGGGAGTTAACACTTATCTTCGAAGTTTTTGGTTCTTTCATTAATAATTTTAATTAAGTGGCTATATTTGTGAATTAGTCTCATTTAGTTTCAAGTTTTCTGAAAGTCTATTGTATTTCTAGCAATAGTTTATAAAATGCTTTATAAAAACTGTAACGTCTATCTTCTTTTTAGGTGCAACACGATCTCCGGTATATCAAAGAGGACATAAATGCTGTTGAAAGGCACAGAATAGAGCTTTACAGAGCAAGAGACAGGTCTTCTAGTAATCTACAGATGATCTCTTATGAACCAGTGGTAACAAGATCTCAGGCTTCTTCGGTTGATAGAAATACTTCCGGCATTGTTATTAACTCTTGTGATGCAAAAGGAGTAATAACTTCTGTTAACTTCAAAAACAAGAAAGAGGAGAAAAAGGCTCAAGTTAACCCCCTTGGAACCCAGAGCAAGGATGCTTCTTTTAATGGGCCAACTTCACAGCATATAAGTCAGTCTGGCTTGGCCGTACTTCGGAAAAAGCGCGTCCATGCACAGGTTGGGAAAACACAATTACTGTTATGGTTGTGCTCTTTGATTATTCTGAGAAAAACTGAATTTAGTGAATTGCTAGTGATTTACTTTTTTAAGATTTGGGCCAGACTCTGTTTCCAAGATTTAGATCCGTCTTTCAGTTCATACTGGTGGCACATTGTAATTGTCAAGAAATAGTAAAAAAATAAAAATAGATATCAAAATAATTTCTATGTGCAATTTTTTTTAAGATTTTTGGTTTTTAATCTATTACAATCTCAAGGGAATCTTCCACAAGCATCGGATAGCATGTAATATTTTAAAAAAGATGTTGGCAATTTCGATATATTTCCATTAGCTCTACAGCTGTGATTCTTATATTTGCTTCCAATAGTTTGATCATACTTCATTGTGGAAGTGCATGCAACATTTTGGTAATTTACCTGATGTGGCTCATAATTTTCCAAAGATGAAGAGTGAAGACATACAAATTCCATCATTTTGTATCTTTGGAACCTTTTCTTCATTCTGCGGTTGTAATTTCTTGTCCTTTAATAAGCAGTCTGCCCACAAATTACTTTATATACCTGTTGTAAATGTAGAAGACTGCACAGTATGGGGAACATGTTTTCATTGGTAATTAAATCAAGAGATACATCATGCACTTGTATAAAAATCTGATCTGCCTTACTTCCCTATTAAGATAAACTGATAACAGCCTAATCTAATAATTTAAATATAAATCTGCTATCTTAACAACTAATTAAAGATAATAGTCATTATTATCCTTCTTCGATACCTTTTTGTTCAGTTAATTTAATCGGGCGATTTTCATTGCTCTTATGAAACTCTAAAATTCTGGACCTCAGAAAGTCATATTATCTGCAACTGAGTATTTGAGAGGCTTGAATTTGGATGGTTAAATGAAATGATGGAAAAACAACTTTGAATAATTTGTCAATTTCATTGAAATTTTTTGATCTAACTCAAGTATTTTATTACCTAAATAGTTGTTCGATTTAAAATTTTCAATTGATACCTTCGGGGACTGAAATTCTATGAAATTCTATGTTATATGTCAAAGATGTGGAATTTATTTGAAAGGATCCCGGTACAAAGATAGTGTGATATATAGATTTTTCCCTGTTGGATCTTGTAAAGGCAGTAAAATTTGTTTTAGAACTTTGGTTATTTTCAGTAGCATTTTTTCTTGTGAAAGAGATTGCATACCTCATAAATAAACTTAAAGTGTCATTTTCCTTTTATCCTGGCAGTGGGGGATGATTGCAATAGGGTTATCTCATTTGTTAATTTTGTTAATTGACAGTTAAAATATGTTTCAACTCAAATTTCATTTAGTATTTTTTTTTCAATTGTCTTGTATCTTTTAGCTATTAATAAAAAAATTATTATATCTTTTTTGATTAGTTGTTTTACTACAATACATCAATGATAGTGGTGTTGCTACATGAGCATAGAATGTAGTTATGGCTTTGACTAGAAAGTTCATTAGCTAGGGAAAAAGGTAATTGCAAATTTAATTTAAAAGTTTTATTTAGTTTCTTATAAGTACATGGTTAATGGTCTTATACTTGTGTTGCTGAAAATTTTGAAATGAATGATGACGGGCTCCTTGTTTTTTTTGTAGCAAGAGAGGCACTTGATATGGATTCTTACTTCTATATTCTTATATCGTTGTGTACTTGACTAGTGGCCATAAATGAAAGCTTGATTTTCCCTCCTAATGCTCTTCTTGACCTTTCAAAATCTTACATTCGCCATATGGAATTCCATATAGTTAATTTGGAGGACGATGCATTATTATTTTTACTTGGAAAACAACATTTGTTATTTTCATGTCTTCTACGGGCTTGATTTGTTTCTCTCTAAATAGCTTTCTTGCTTGTGGTCCAGGATTTGTTAACATATTTTACTTTTATTTTGTTAAGTTGAAGAATAATAGATATATGGATAGGTTGATAATTTTAACCTGGATACCCGGTAGCACTTTAGAACTGAAATTTTCTTGTACCTCATGTTCACCTCCTTCCTGTGAAATTATTATCTTTCTTTGTAGTTTAATGATCTTCAAGACTTTTATTTACAAACACGACGCCAGGCAAGCAACCAATTGCCGAACCAATTAAAGAAAGACAAAAGTAAATTCAATAGAGAAGGCTATAGTGTTGGTTTAGTTGATTTTCAGACAGTTCTAAGTACTTTCACACGGTACAGGTAGAGTTCTAGAGTCTTTTTCCATAAAGTATCATACAATCATGCTTGGTCTTCATTTTCTATTTTTTCAAGCTATTTTTCTAATGTATTTTAGTGACCTTATTTTGGAACAGTCGATTGCGAGTACTTGCTGAGCTTAGGCATGAAGATCTGTTTCATCATGGCAATAATATTGTTTCAAGGTATGAAGATGTTGGTAACAAATTCCCTAGCCTTTTTATCAATTGTAGTTTCTGCTTAAATATGTAAAAGTGCTCTGTAATTATTGCAGTATAGAATTTGATCGAGATGATGAACTGTTTGCCACTGCTGGAGTGTCACGGCGCATTAAAGTCTTTGATTTCTCTTCAGTAGGTTTCTCTCCCCTGTATCCCTTCCCTTCTTCCCATTGCATGTGCCTTGTTTGTTTTATGTATATTTAGGCAGGCACATACAAAATGAAGTGAGAGTATGTACAAATACTAAACTCAGAGGAGAGGTACAAATGGCGTTTGTTGAACTTGAGGAGTAATTGGAAAATAAAATAATAACAAAGAGAGTATTTTGGGTATTTGCCCTTCAATATTAATGATTGCACAACCCAAGTGGCATGAGGCTTAAGTAAACATCCAAAAACTTAAATCACTGCCGGGCCAATGGAATTTTTCAGGCTTAAAGAATCATGCAAACACAGGATGATGCAGGATAAATAAGTAATTTAACCCTAATAATGCGTACCAAACTATATCCAGGAGAATTGATTGGATTCTGTTCCTCGTGTTGGAAGCTTGATATACATGAATAAAATCCAAGATTACATGATGTCAATAAAAACTGTTATTTCTATAAATCAGTCTGTAACTTTTCATTTTAGATTAATTTAATGAGAAAAATATTTCTTCCAGTGTTTCTTATCTCAGTAAACGACAACAATTCTATTGTGACATAGATCCAAGCCCGCTTAGATGTTATTGCAGATTGAGTTCCTATAGCATCTACTCTGTATCCGTTCTCGTAATAAAAATGGTAAGCCCAAGTTTCTATAGGAGTCTATTATAACTCCTTATTGATCAATTAAAACTCTTTTCCGAACCAATAAGGAACAGGGGTTACACAATCACCCCTCTTTCAGAATGCAACGTTCATTTCGCTATTTAACCCAATCAATCCACTTGCACTTGGAATCTAGAGGTGACAATTTTTGTCAAGCCGAGGTCCACACCAGTGCAAGTGTGATTGCACAATCAGATCCAGTAACAGCTACTCCAAATGGTACTAAATAGTCAACTCATGTTTTTATAGAATCCCCTCCTAACTCTTTAATAATCAACTTTTGGGACAGAGGGTCTACATTTGATATTAGAGCTACTATGATCACATGTTTGATTTTCATGATTTCACGATAATATGATTGCTAAGAAAGGATTGTTGGGGAGCAACAACACTCTAACGGGCTCGCGCGACTTTAATTCATATAAGAGAATCTTACATTTTTTGCAGCAGCTTATGAGACTTAAGAACATGCCTTTTTAATCAGGTTGTCAATGAAACTACAGACGTGCACTGCCCAGTTGTGGAAATGTCGACGCGATCTAAGCTTAGCTGCTTGACCTGGAACAAATTTGCCAAAAACATTATAGCTAGCAGTGATTACGAAGGAATAGTCACTGTTTGGGATGTGACTACACGACAGGTATCCAGCTGAGCCATGAATTATATATTACTTCTTGCCACCAAGCAAAAATCCTCATTGGCTTAATGGTGGTGCTCAAATTTGTGTTATTTGATGTTTTTTTGGTTACTTGGAAAATAGTTAAAATTTCTGGCTTTATACAGAGTGTTGTGGAATATGAGGAGCATGAAAAACGTGCATGGAGTGTAGATTTTTCCCGAACTGAACCGTCGATGCTCGTCTCTGGTAGTGACGACTGCAAGGTGAAGTAAGAACAATTTTCATTATCTAACTGGAGTTATGGTTAACTAATTCTGGCAGACACTATAGGCCAGAGAGAAAATGAATAATTTGATTGAGAATTATACAAATGGACTGCACTCTTTTTTAAGTTGCCTTCACATGCTTCAAAGTTTGGTTGTTTTATCACCTCTAATCCTGTTGATCAAATTTTTGTTCATAATTGATGTTTTCTTGGTAACTACTAAAACTGTTTGGAATATTCCAACACAAGTAACCTGAGAAACTCATAAATAATAACATTTAAATAATTCAACAATTGATTTGGCATAGAGCGTCAGTGCTCGAGGTAACAAAATATAGACCAACCAATTTCTGTTAACAAATAAAATCCTTGGAATTCATGATTGTTAAGATTCATATGCATAACTTAGTTAATTGAATGATAATAAACCTATGTCAGAGTTACTATATGACTTGGATAAATGCATTAGATATATATCAGTGAAATAATGTATTTGTCTTCAAATTAAATTGATCTAATGGCTGGGAGTTCAATTCTAAACCACCACACTGAACTACTTTAAGAACCTCTATGAGATAATAAAACTCGACGCAGGTTAATCATGTGCCTATTTGTTAGAGAATGATATAGCATGGCAGCTTATGAATGTCTCACGATATTTTATTATTTAAAAATATTGTAGAAAGAACCAGAAGAAGAAAAAGAAAGAATCAAATCCATCAAATAAAAACGAGAAGTATGTCTCTGAAAATATGATTAGTTTTTCTCTGGTTTTACATACCACTGGGTCTGATAATTTATACAGAATAATCAGACTTAGTTCTAGGTACATTCCCTTGAGTTTAGGTACTAGACAATAATTATCCTTAATTAGCCTATGTACCTAAGAAGCAAATATTCACAGAATATCTCTACACAAACACAATAATTCCTTCCATTGTCTCCCAAATATATGCGGTAAATAATAAAATAGTTAAGCACTTCATTTTCAATTCTCGAATATTTGTCTAATCTTCGTAAAAAATATGTAAATGATTAGTTTTTTACTCATTTAAACATGAGAATGTCTAGATATGAGACTAATGGTATTCACTTATCGAGTATTAAACTAGAAAAAATGTTGAATAGTTTTAGTAATTTATCAAGTCGCATCTATATTCCTTAAAATGCACATTTATCCCCTTCCTGTAAGGTTTATTTTTTGTTAATAAACAAATAGGGATTTGCTACCCTCCATGATATTGGCTGATGTTTAATTAAAGTGAACGGTGTTCTATGTCTCATACTAATGTTTAAACATTGTTGGTCATGGTTGCCTTTTGCCTTTATAGTGATGCTAATAATGCGTGATATTGACCATGGAATATGAATGAACAAAAACTGGAGGATTAAGTTTGCTTTAAACCTTTTTATTAACAATGGATTGGATGACACCGTCAGTCTCTTGGTTGGGAGTGGTCATGAGTTCAATTCCATGTTATCCCCTTTGTAGTAATACTAAAAACAAGTTTGCATGTTTTTTAAAGATTTGGTGCATAACAAATGTTTTACCCGCTTTATTTATTTTTGTGCAAATCCATCTGCCTCATTGGCGTTTAACAAAAATATGGACTGTATAGACTGCTAAATGTTTTTCTAGCCTGAGATTGTTTTAGTGGTTAACGTTTAACTCTGTGGATCTAAATATTCCTTAGTGTCCCTTTTGATGTCAGCAAGTGATGGAATTTCAGGTTAAAGTGTGGTGCACAAATCAAGAGGCTAGTGTTCTCAATATTGATATGAAGGCAAATATATGCTGTGTAAAGTATAGTCCCGAGTCTAGTAAATTTGTTGCGGTAAGTTCTCCTCTTTGTTAGCGTATTCCAACTTCTCCCATTATCCTTATTTATGTGGTGGTGGGCTTAGTAGCAAAATTGAGTGGAAATATCCAAAACCCGCCATATCTATAGACAAACTATGTAGGAAATATAAAATGGGTTGATAATTGATTGGTCGTCCACGAGGGTTGACCTGAGCCAGAATATTTCAAGTATATCTTTTTGAACTGTTGGAGCAAGTAGTTTCAAAATGGTTATGGAAAATAAAAGTAAGAGGTCTTAAAGAAAAGATAGAACCATTATTGAAGCATATGCATTATGAAAATGGTTCCTTCCCATTTCGTGATCGGTATTAGATCACGACGGGTATTAGATCACTGAAGAATGATCGTTCATAAAATGGTTAATAGTTTAATTATAACAATCTAGAACAAAATAAGTTTTTTTGCAATAATTTTATCCAAAAAAATCATTTCATTTTTCAGTCTTTGGTTGTTTGAGTTGATATTCTTATTTTTTTCCCAAAGCTAGCAGTTAATTGCTAACTAAATTTTGATGCATTGACGTACATTTACATTGTCTATCATGTTGAAGATTTTTTCTTTTTCAACAATTTCTTACTAGATCTTAATGTTGAATACATTAATGCTCCGTTTCATGCCATATTATTTGAAAAGTATCATTATATATGTTTCAAAAGCCTGTTTAATATCCAACGAATTCATATTCTATATGATAAAGAAATTTGATTTCATTTAAGAAAATTGCTATCTTTTTATGCATTTTATCTTTTTATACATTTTCATAATCGAGTTTATTTTTCTCTTTGAACTTTAGTTAATTAGATTACTTATGAATATGTTTGTCAGATATATACTATAGTATACAACCAAAACCTATGAAGTAGAAGAATAAGAAAAATAGTCATTTGAAGTGAGGTTCTTGGATCAAGGTTTTTTTACTAGTTCCTTGACAAATTTTGAAGTTGATGTATAGTATATTTGGAATCCCACATTTGGTCATGACATAATGTGATCCAAATCGAGAGTTGTAATTGTCCTGTTGCAAAACGGAAGTAGAATTGTTTTTACAAAAATAATGAAAAAAAGAAGGATAATTTTTTGTTCAGAATTTTTTTTGAACCTTTTGGCTATTTGAATGGATACTTACAATTTATTTTTGAATTATATGCTTATTGAATTAGTTTGAAGAAAATTTAGTTGAGCATGATTGCATTAATGATGTTTGAAAGTTTTCATTTTGAATTATAAATATTAAGATTGACTTTGTATCACATGTAATAATTTCTCTCATTTTTAAAATATGGTATTTAGACACGCTCTTGGCATCCTTTGGGAGGGGCCAAAGAGAGAACTGCATAATGTTTGGCAAAGTCGAATAATTTTAAGCATTATAAAATGAATAATTTGGATTTCCTTCCATGATTTCTTTGAATTTGGGGTAATAAATGTTTGGATTTATTCATTTCGGCCATTATTTTGTTTATAATTAAATTCGTCTAATTTTAAAATATTTAGTCAAGTTGAATCAATGGCCCTTGAAAATGCAATCTTTGATTAAAAGATGGAGGAAATGAATACAGTTCACCGTATTAAATAACATGAATTATATTACTTAACATGTTCAAGGATTTGAGGACAGGTATCGAACCGGTCAAAAACTGGTTGGACCAGTTCACAATTTTTTTAATATTTTTTTGGATTTAATTTTTTAATATTTTTTTTGTTATTTATATGATTATTTGAATTTTGAACTTTGTTAAAAATATTATTTTAGTTTTATTAGAGCTTATTTGATTTTTTAAACCTGATTGAACCTTTATTTTAATGTGTGCCGGTTCAATCACCAGCTCATTTATGAAAACATTGTCCAAAACATTTATAATCATGCTTTTTAAGAAAATTTGTAACATACGGAAATAAAATGAATTTCTTTCATAAAATAATGTTTTATTGTAGGATATTTATAGTTGAATTACAAACGTTTTCTGATAAATAAACATTAATTTTTCGTTGGTCTTATATCAATCACGAAATGGAAACGAGTCATTATCATAATCCACATGCTTCAATAATGTTGCTATTTTTGCTTTAGGATAAAATGATCATCCTCTTACTTTATTTTCCATAAATATTTATTTTAAAATAATGGAAGTTGATGGGAATTATTGGATAGAGCAAATTACTCCCTCCAAATAATTAAAAAACAAATATTTCGGATTTTTTATATAACCTTTTTAATTAAAAAATATGATAATTATCAGCCTAATTTTATATTTCCTACATAACCTTCATCGTATAACTTTTGCTTGAAGCAATCCTAATACCTACCTTGTCTGTGCAGGTTGGTTCTGCTGACCATCACATCCATTATTATGACTTGAGAAACACCTGCCATCCACTCCATGTTTTTGGCGGACACAAAAGGACAGTATCACATGTTAAATTTTTATCCAATCACGAGCTTGCTTCTGCATCAACGGACAATACTCTGCAATTATGGGATGTTAAGAACAATCTGCATGTAAGTTTCTCATTAAAGAGAGATCATATCCTATCCCCCTACAATCACTTTTCACCCATGTTATTGTTCTTTTGTATTATGGTATTTGTGAAACAGAGATTGATGTATTTCAGGTCCGGACCTTTAGAGGGCACACAAATGAGAAGAACTTTGTTGGTCTTACAGGGAACAACGAGTTCCTAGCTTGTGGCAGTGAAACAAATGAAGTGTTTATCTACCACAAGGTAATGGTATCCTACTTAAAGTAGCTCTTGTTTTGTCACTTGTTAGAGTTTTGTTGTTTCTCTTTGTGAAAAATCCGTGACATTTCGCAAAACATAGGCTATCTCCAAACCTGCGACATGGCATAGATTTGGGTCTCCTGATTTGGATGACAACGACGAAGATGCGGGATCTTATTTCATCAGTGCGGTGTGCTGGAAGAGCGAAAGCCCGACCATGTTAGCTGCCAATAGTAAAGGAACAATCAAAGTGCTGGTCCTTGCTGCTTGAATTGTATAGGTAAATAATAGCAATATTGAGCGAAAGGTGGAACCTATACTTAGGTTGGTCTTTACATGATTTTATCCTCACAAATTTATAGCACATGCATGACTCTATGCTCACTTATTATGTCGTGTAATTATTGTTAGAGGACAATAAATGTTACTGCTGTCATATATGGTAATTTACGTGTCATACCGATCAAAATATATCGTTTTGGTCGTTGCACATATTCAAATAACTATTTTGAACCATCGCCATAAACAATTCTTTCAATATGCACACAACCTTGATTCTCGCATTCGATATCAGAGCCTTTATTATGTTCAGATTCTCGTTATTGCAAGTTGGAAATGTTGGATCAATTTTATTTACATGGATGTGATGTGGGTTGTTTATTAAGTTAAATATAAAAGTAAGAGTGAGTCTCAGGTGAGACCGTCTCACGAATCTTAATCTGTGAGACGGATCAACCTTACCCATATTCACCGTAAAAAGTAATACTCGTAGCATAAAAAGTAATACTTTTTCATGGATGACCCAAATAAGAGATCCGTCTCACAAATACGACTCGTGAGACCGTCTCATACAAGTTTTTCCCTAAAAGTAAAGTGATCTATTAAAGTTTTTCTTATTGACTTTAATTTAACTACTATGTTGTAGGCTTTTAATGTGTAGAGACATAAATTTAATTTTTGTTTTATGATAACCTAAAATGGAAATATCAGAAAATAATGATAAATATTATCTATATATAAGTGATGGTACGCAAATCGCGCACAATCACGTTCTCTATCATCTCTTCCGTTAAGAAAATAATTCAGAAAAGAAAACTAAAAGATTCTTTTAAGGAAAAATGTATGTAGATCTGGAAAACCAAAAGGCGTTTTAAAAAATTCAAGATTATGGTTATAGGTACGCTTACGCTTAAGTTTTCAGTCAAATTCTTAATTATTTAACATGACAGATTTTATGGTTTATGTGAATTTTTCCCAACAAGTGATATCATAGTCACTCATGCTTGAATCAATGAAATTTGTTCAAGTTTTGGATATCGGGAAAGAAATTATTTGAATTTTTTTTATATGACTTCAGATCTAGAAAAAGGTTAACGTTTTAGTTTTTTCTTTAAAAAAAATCTTCAGAAAATTGAAACTACAGTTTTTTTTTTCAGGCGCCCTGACGCATTCTGTACGGAATTTTCTAATTTTTCAAAACAGTTCAGGTTTGTTCGGTTTTGAAACGTTCTTCGCTCTTATTTTAATTAAATAAGACTAGAAATTTTTTATATATATACTAATCATGAAAATCACTGTTCACCAAAAGTAAATAATTAAAATTTCAATTTGGAAATTGCTAAATAAATAGTTAATTTGATATCATATCCAAATAAATTTAACAGTCCTAAAAAATTACTCAAACCACCATAAAATCAAGTATAAAAAACTCCTCAAAATAAAAATAAAATTTCATTCAATCCTTTAAAACAATGCGGAAACGAGAGGTTTTCAGGTGTGTAATGTCCAGCCCAGTCCGTTCAAGCCATTCAAATATATTCAGTATAATAACTCAACACATCCCAACCGTGATAACAAATAATACCTATATAAGCACATGCATTTAAAAATAATATTTTTAATAAAATACTTCTAACTTAAAAATCGTTAGCATCCACATTTTCACAACTCATTTAAAATACTTAACATTACATAGTATTTTCTCATCATTTATCATAAATCATTTTTGGTGAATATTTATAATCGAAAGTGACTATCATTTATTTTTTATGCTCTATTCGGTTGATCAATCTATAAACTATGATACCAAGCGAAGGGGTGTCAGCAACTCTCATCATTGGGTTGTGGCATAAAATAAAGCAAGTTCACTGCTTTTTTTTACGACAGATCCTTCACATACCATCTGTGTTACAGTCAAATCACATCCTTCAAAATATTTTCTTTTTCATCCGTTTATATAATAAATACCGTTTGCTCAAAAATCCTAAAATAAGCATGCCTCGAGATTTTAACACATAATTAAAATATTTTCGCACGAAAAACCTTTCCTACGTCGAAAATACGTTATAAAATCATAAACTTTACATACGACTCAAACTATATTTTTCGGGTTATCGAATTTGCTCGGAACGTTGTCCAAAACTTCTGAACTTTACATTCCTCGATTTTATACTTTCGACCTCTACTCGAGTCCTCTCTAAGCCATCCCATAAATTAATTTACAGCATATAACGCGACTAAGATTGCTACAACAACCCACTACTCGATGACAAACGACTCTACCTAAGCCTCGTTTCGACCCGTACGCGTATATCCTTCGCTCTAACTCCTTCCAACTTGAATCCAGACACAACCAAACCCTAAGAAGCTTCTTAAGACACATACCAGCCCCTAGAACGAGCCCCTCAACCTCTCTTTATCTCCTGGAAGTCCCTAAATCTAGTCCCAAGCAGCTGTCTGTAACCCGTGCGCTCTGCTCCAAGTTTTTATGCGCCGAACCCTTGCACTCCCCATAACCCCTCCCGACTCCAGCCCTTGACCACAACCTTAGGCAATCCTCAACCCTAAATGTAGCCCCCATGCAGCCTTCTATAGCCACAAGACATTGGCCAAACGTGACAAGAAGAAGAAGCTCGAAGGAATCGAAGTCGTGCAGCCCCTCGGCAACCACAGTTGAGGTCACCCTCCCAGTAGTTTGGCACGACTTCGAGATGACTAAGACCTTGTAAAACCATACATATAGCATCTAAACATCCCTCCCAAGCGTCCCCTATGGCAGCAACATTCCTTTGAATCAATAACCGTCCAAAACATTCATTAAAATGTCAATAAGATGTATAATGCATTACAACTTTATAAAACCGAAAGAAGGGTTTAGAACATGCTTTTGCGTTTAAAACGCTCGAAATACGAATATTGGTGTGGTGGAGCATTGTGACGAACGAAGGACAATTTCTATCCTTCTTTCTCGAAAAAACCAACAGGAGAACCTACCTTAGTGTGCAAGGGAGTCGAGTGTTCTTTATTGAAAGGAAGAACAAGGAAGAAAAATCGAAGAGTCCCTTGGCAAGAATTTGGATGTGTGGCTCCTTTGATTTTACGTGAATTTGTTGTGTGTGCGCGCTAGGTGTTTAGGTGTGTGCGCGCGTGGTGTTTAAGGCTTAAAAAAATAAAAAGGCTTTTCTAAACTTAATTAATGAGCTAAGTTAACCCTAGTTTTTAAATAATTAATTAGGCCCATAAAATTAATAAAATCATTAGACCTCAAATTAAAAGATTTAAAAACACATATTTCCAAAATCCCATACAAATTACATAAATTCATTGCTCCAACTAATTTATTTAAATTTTAATCCAAAAATACTAAAATTCTTAAATCATTTAAAATAAATTGTTTCTTAACTAAAAATAAAAATTTAACTTTAAAATCTTACCTTAATCATCTCCGGTTCTCTGTACCGGTCGACCATTGATATTCGATTGAAAAGTTTTAAAGGCATTTTTAAGTACTTGAATAGTCAGATTACCTGTAATAACTGTCGTGCCTGGCTCCGCTTGCTCAGCATGCATCGCGTAAGTCCTTCCAATCGTGGGTTGCTTGAGCTTTGGGCAATCCCCTACGTTATGCCACATTGCTCCGCACTTGAAGTACTTGTAGGTGCCCCACACGCACTTTCCATAATGATGGAGATCACACTCCTTTCACAGTGGATTCTATGTAGCCTTCGGAACATTCTCTTTAGGTGGTTGTCCTTGTGGTTTCGGTTGTCCCGGCCGCTTCGGTGGTCCTGTATAAGGATTCTTATTATGCTGAATTGCTTGCTGGGCGCGATTCCTTTTACGTTGCATCTCCCAATCAATATCCTTCAGTGATTGCTCGGCTCGAAAAGCTTTGGCAACCGCAGTAGTGTAATCAACAGGATTAGTGAGCATCCCATCGCGACGGATCGTGGGCCTCAATCCATCAAGGAAGTGTCATAATTTCTCCGCTGCATCATTTGCAATTAAGGGCACAAAATGACAGCCCTATCAAACTTCTGCACAAACTCGGCAACAGATAAATTCTCCTGGCGGGGAGACTCATGAACTCCCTCTTAAGCCTAGAATGGACGTCAGAAGTGAAATATTTATCGTAGAATACCCTCTTGAAATCCTCCCAAGTCAATGTCACTAGATTCTCCCCTCGCTCCTCTCTCTCCCACCATAAAGAAGCGTCGCACGTCGCCCTTAAATAGATAGATAGTACAACGAACTCGGTCAGCGTCCACCATATCTATGTAATGAAAATAACCTCCAAAGATCGAATCCATCTCATCAGCGAATGGATTCGTAGTGCCAAAAAAATCCTTGGGGTTCATCCTACTAAAACGCTCATAGACTGCCTCCGGTCGAACTCTCGTAGCATTTCCAACATGCTGCTCTAGTAATTGTGCCATGCCTGCTAGTACACAAGCACTGACATCCTAATTAGGAGGAGGCTGTGGAATCTTCTCCTCACGTTAAGTATCAATACCACTACGAAGAACTGGTCTAGGAGACATCTATGTACAAGTCGTCCCAACCACGTAACCAACATGCACTTAATATTTAAAATATCATGTACCTAGCCTCTTTATATGCATCATGAAAGCTTTAAAATAATTTTAGCATATAAAAAATAAAGCAGTAAAAACTCACATACTTGAGGCATGATATCTCGAGCTTCTCGGAGTGACAGTAACACAACTCTTTGGGAATCTTTCGCTCTGATACCAACTGAAACTTCCTCTACTTTTTAACTTTAAAATCCTACTAAATATTTTTTTATAAACTTTATTTCAAAAATTAATAATGAAAATAACTAAACATTTTCATAAATAAAAATAAATAAACATTTAAAATCTCAAGTGCATAAAATCCTTAAATCATCAATTACTAACATTCAACTCCAATCTTTAACATGATCATTTTACTTCAAAATAAAGCGTAAAAATATCTAATAAGTCATGAACAAAAATCCTTTAAACTTTGCCTATAAATCTAATGCAGAAAAATAAAGGACATCAGGATAGTGCTGTCGGACTCGATCCACTCAAGCGTCAATGCCACCCTCAATAACATCATCACCTGCATCATTCAAATCTAGTGAGTCTAATGACTCGGCATGTTATAAAAAAGTAGCAAATAATACATATACAAGCACATGAATTTAATATCATACTTTTATTAATAATTTGTAAACATAAATAAATCGTAAATCGTAAAACTTTCAATCATTTATCATTTTGGGTAAAGTTTGATCATTGTAAATGTAATGCCTGAAATAAATATCACAATTGTTGATTTAATAATGTAATATTACTAAATAAGTAACGATTTTTAAATAATAAAATATGGCATATTTTGGTAATATGGAGTTCCAATTATTTGAAATTTGGATATAACGTAGAAAACTCAAAGATATCGAAGTTTCATGTTTTGAATTTTGGAAATTTTGATCGTTTGACTTGTCCAAAATGATATATCGATGTTAAAATATTAAATATTATATTAGGTATCAGAGCCATGGAATTAGTTAGGTTAATAATTTAGCACTTTTATTCAACGAATATTTTTGGAATGAAAGAAACTGTTCAAAACGCTTTAAATGAAGAATATGATTTACCTGAAAATTTGGATTTATTAAATAAATGGATTATTCCTAAGATAGAATCTAAAATGATTTATAAGTTAGGAACATTTGAATGAATTGGTTTCAAACAAATAGTTAAAACTACAGAATCATGAGTACCTTTTCATAATGAAAAAATGGTTATTAGATTGTTAAACAATAGAGATATTTTACCTTATAGGAAAAATTATAGATTTATTCATATAGGTTTTATTCAAATTGCTTTTATACCTTTAACTTTAGAAGGACTACCAGAAAGTTTCATAACAGCTTTAAGGGATGGTAGAAATTTAAATTGGAAACAATCTCTTATGAGAATAAATCTAGTCTGGAACATGTTCCAATATATTTTGTCGTTTATCCTAATTTATCTTTATCATTGTCTGACATAAATATATTAGATTATTTAACATTAAATGTTAAAACACGAGGTTATAATTATACTCCTGGAACAGAAGTCATATGTATCTGTTATCGTATATATTATAAACCATTATTTACACTAAATCCAATGTGTAAAAGAATATTTAAAAATTAAATGAAACTATTCTTATAGAAACTAATTTTAATAGATCTAATATTATAACTCGTAAATCTATAAAATGAGAAGAAATTGAATTTCCAGAAAACTGGATAATTGAACAAGCTGTTCCTCGAAATCCTATAATAAATAGATATTTAAAACAAATTATACAAAATAATGAAGGATCTGTTCAAATACAGTTTAATAATGAACAAAGAAGATTATTATCATCTTCTGTTTATGCTAGATCAAGATCTAGTCATTCTTTTATTTCATCTTTAGATTATATGGTGGATATTCCTCAAACTTCTAGAGCTTCTGCTTCTCAAATAAGAGAAGAAATAGATTCTGTAAAAGATACATTATAAGAATTAATTATAAATCAAAATAATATAGTTCACCAAAGTAACTTTCAAAAAGTTAGAGAAACTGATACAGTTTCAGAAACGAATTTTAGTATTTAATGAATAGTAAAATAAAAATTAATTTTACTAAAGGATCTATTGTTAGAGCGAAGATCAATGCAGAATTTTACCAACCCAAATGAGAATCTTTCATAGAATGGTATTTTAAAAGTTTCTCTTTCGAAGAATTTGAATATATTGTTACAAAATTTTATAAATATTGTGAAAACCAAAATAAATTAATACATTTTGTTCTTTGATTTTTTAAAACATTTATTGTAGATTATATTTCTATTCTTGAAAGAAATTATAAAGTTCCTTCTGGACAGATACAAAAATCTGTATATCCTCCGCAACAATATTTTATTATAAAAAATAATAAATTTTAAATTTTACTGCTTTTTCCAAATTATTTGATAATGAAATGCTACAAATAACTGTTAAACATATCCATTAATCAAATTAAACCATATGTTCATATACAGTCTAAAGAAGAATATAATATTGTTTCTATTGCTACTTCTTCGATACAATCCCCTCCAGAAATAATAGATTTTAAATTTAAGTCTTCTATTTCCGATATAGAAAAATTATTAGAAGAAAATTTTAAAAATTAAATACTCTTAATGAAGAGTTTGAAAATATTAATAATCATTCTAATGAAGAAATAAACAAAATCAAATGGGCAGATAAACCTACCCAAACCAAATGTTATTATGATAGACACACCCCCATGGATGTTATTTTTGAAGAGCAGGAATATATCTTTTCAAATAGTTATAATGAAAAAGTATTTATGAATGGAATATTGATGGTTTTAGTGATAAGCAAATTTATAATATTGCTCACAGAATGCTTATGTATAGTACTGTGTGTAAAACTTCACGCAATAATGATAAAAATATTGCTAAAATGATTATAGCAGTATTTACTGGTCAACTTAAAGGATGGTAGGATAATTATTTAAATCAATCTCATAAAGATGAACTTCTTAACTCAATTAAAATTGAGAATCAAATTCAAATAGAAAATTCAGTTTATTCTCTTATTATGACAATGATTGAAAATTTTACTGGTAGATTCACAGATAATGATGAACAAATTCGTACTTTATTAAGTAATCTAAAATGTAAAATACTTACTGATTTTAGATGGCATAAAGATACATTTTTATCTCGTATTTATAAAATACCAGACTGTTAATAGTTTTTGGAAAGCCAAATTTATAGATGGTTTACCTTTCCTATTTGTTGAAAGAATTAGAAAAATACTAAGAAAAGATGATATATATATATATATATATATATATATATATATTCCTTATGAAAATTATACTTATGGAAAGTTAATTAGTACCTGTATTAAAATTGAATAATAAAATTAAAATATATAATCTACTTGAGAAAAAACAATTAGGTAAATTTTGTGATCAAATATGGATTTACCTAATAAAGCTAAAAATAAAATTAAAGATAAAGACGAAAAACTGTATAGAAAGAAAAGACATTTGTCAAATAGAGAAAGAGATAAAAAAAAAAAGAAAAGAAAAGAAAGCCGTGAATCACGGAAAGCAGAAAAGTATAAAAATAAATTAATTAATTATTTGTAGAAAATGTAAAAAGCCAGTACATTATGCTAATCAATGTTGGGCTAAAAATAAAATCAATAATTTAGATATAGATGAAAATCTAAAAGAAACTGTTGGGGATCGATATCGAGTTTAGAAGAGGGTGAATAAACTCGTTTCTTTGTTGGACGTTTTTGCAAAGGGTGCTAGAATCATGTTAGAGATTGTAGTTTATCTTGTTCAAATAAATATTCAGCAGATCACAATAATAAGTACGGAAACGATCAGATGATATGAGGATGAAAACAATAAAACAGTAGTTAGTAGACAATGGTTGTTTATAGAAGTTCGAAGATGAAATCTTCTACATCTCCCCTTATTCTGTTTCTAGAAGGTATCACTAAAAGACTTTGGCTTTTACAGTAAAACTTTTGTACACACCCACTTCAGTAAGACTTACCCTTAGGCTACTGAAACTCTTAGCTTCACACAACACAATGTAATGAATATAGAAAAGTTCTGGAAAAGACTCTTTCCCAGATTACATACTCTTCTCAATAAGATGTATAAAACTTGAATCACTTGTGAAGAGGTGAAGAAACAGCAGCACAAAAGGATCTCAAAAGATCAGATGTCTATTATAAAGCGTGTGCTGTTTTTCTGTATGTTGAGCTTGAAGATAAGTAGTAGTTGATGATAGCTCAAACCAGTGTTGGAATAATCGTTGCATTGATAATGATAATAATCATTGTTTTCTATAAAGGATTGACCCTTATATATATAGAAAATTATTAATCCAACGTCTATAAGTAAAAACGGCTTCCGTGACTTCTGAGTAGAATCAACTTTATCACCTAAAAATGCAAAAAGCTTCAAAGTAATCAGTCTTTGTTTCATACTTAAACTAGTAAGGTGTATTAAATGTCTTTGTACAACATTAATGGTGCAATTAATACTAATAATATGTAAAGTAACAATAACATTTAAGACTGAAGCAAAAGACGTTAAGTTCTGATAAGTTATGCTTCTGCTTTTCTAAGCCGAGTTCTGCTTCTGCTTTTCTTAGCGAGTTTTGCTTTGAAAAGTACTGCTTCTGTTAAAGCGATACGAGGGCTTCTGCTAATTATACTATCTTCTGATTTAGTTATTACTACCTATTGGTTTTGACTCTCATCAGCACAATTCAATTAAGTCTAAAAATTTCTCTTTTTGTGGTGATGCCAAAACCTAGATGTTAGTAACAATGAAGAACAATAGTTATATCAAAAAGCAAATAGCAAATATAACAAGATAATTGATAAGTAAATTTAAACAAAAGAGTTTAAAGGAATTTAATCATCAGTGCCGATGTCTCTGAATATTGTTTCCTCATTCCGAGGATTTTGATTTCTGAAGGAAGATTCTGCATGATGTCCTCCAGTTCTGCCTTCTTCTGACCTCCCTTCTGCTTTCTCCTTTTTGACATCACTGGCTTGAATTCGAGAAAGTAAATGATCCATTCGGCCAGTAAGAGCAATAATGCCATGATTCAGCATCTCTAGAACATGTGCCTAATTCGAGACTCGATCATTAAGATCATGAATAGATAAAGATTTGGACTCAATCTTGGCATCAATGGTTTCAAGCCTCGATCCATAGCTTCTACATTGGTGGAGCCTGAGCAAATAGTCGAATCATGATCAGAGACATTTTTAAGGATATCAGCTTTACCAATCAAGATGTTACCCTGATTCGAGAAAACATATTGCTTGAATACACTGGTTTCAACATGTAGCCCGGCCAACGATTCTGTCGTCCGAGTGACTTCTTTTGAGTCGCGGTCACAGAAGAATTTGGTGGCACTAACTTCACCAGCATGTTCAAAGGACAATTGTTTGACTATCTCGAGGGATTGTTAAGATTTCTTTGTAGAATATCTATCTGAAATTCAAGATCAAATTGCTCTTCCGACGATGGAGTTCTTTCGAGCATTCGCTGTCTGATCTCTGCAAAATTAGCGATGTGAATAGGAGAAGCAGGAGGGATAATCAAAGCAGTAGAAAGGGCAATTTCTGGTGGAGCAGTAGTTGGTTCTGCAGACAGTTCAGTAGAAGTTCCTTCAAGAGAAGTAGAATGTTCAGGTTCTGCTCTATCTTCTGGTTGGGGCACAGCAGCAACGGTGTCAGTGGTTTCCAGAGGTTCAACAACTGGATTAGATTCAGATGGATCATTCAATAGATCTTCCATTTCTGCTTGATGGTCAGCAGAAATCTCTCCAAGTTTGGCAGTGATAATGATTGAAAAACATCTAATTCTTCCATAGTCTGGTCAGCTGGTTGAGGTTCTTGGTTACCTTCTGGAATTGCCACTTCAGCAAACTGAGGTGCTTCTGGTGCAGCAGGAGATAGGACAATTGATTGAATAACTTCATAAAATGATGTCAACTCATGAACAAATTTCAGAGATGAAGAATTGGCAGGAAATATCGGGGATGCAGGAGTACTAGAAACCTTAGCTTCTGAAGGAGCTGTGGTCCTTTCCTCAACTGGCTTAATCTTGAGAAAGTCTGGGACATCACCTACTAGGTACTGCAACGGCTCTCCAAAGGCCTGTTCTTGAGCAAGAAGTTGCTCATTCATCAATCGCAGATGATCAGTCAAAATTTGGATCACATTCTAATCCTGAACAGCAGTTGGATTCACGACATCAAAATTTGACTTCAAGGTCTTCAAAACAGAATCCAGCTTTTGACATTTTAGCTTATCAAGAATGTAACTCCTTCTATTCATGGTCTCAATCACATTGTTAGTCTTAGCAGCAGCAAATACCTTCTTTTCATTTCTCATCATTTTAGCGTAAGCACCTGGTGTTTTCAAATAAATGATTGGGTGGAAAACTCTAGTCTTAAGCCAATCGTCAAAGCAAGTCATGTCTTCACTGGCAGATTTTTCAATTTCTTCCAAGTGAAGATCCATAGCAGTAAGAATAAATGACTTGGCACCAAGAGATTGTGGTTCTTCAACGAGTTTTACCTTGCCTTTATCTGATGAAGATGCAATCAGCGCGGGTTTAAAAGCAGAAGACCCTGCAGGAGCTTCTCTAATAACAACTCCAGAAGTGGGTCTGAGAACCTGAGAAGAAATAGAAGTGGTGGCAATTGGGATGGCTGCTGGGATTGAGGAGAGGACAGATTCTGGTTTAGATGAGGTAGCTACAGGAAAATCTTGTCTCAAGGGGGCATTGTCAAGGTCAGCAGTGGCTGCTGTTTTCTTGAGGCGAATGGTGGTTCTGTAGGTTTCTTTTTGCTGGGGGTGGCTGGAAGTGAGGCTTGGGTTGGGGCAACAGACTCTTCTGAAATGGTTTTGTCTGAATCAGTCAAAACAACTACTCTATTCCTCTTGATTTTATTCTGAGGAGCTTGAGCCTCAGTTTGAGCATCGCCAATCTCCTTCTTCAGGGCAACAAATTCAGCCACAGTTGGCTTCGGCCTTAAATCAAGTATATTCTCAGCATCGGCCATTGTGACAAATGAACCATCTCGTTCAGAAGTCAAAGGAAAACCAACATTCTTCAACATCAAGCTGATCTGTACAGCAAAACCGGTACCTCTCATCACAATCATATCCTTCATTATTTTGAAAAGAAAATGACGCCAATCTACTTTGGCTTCAGAAGCGATGGCTATTATCACTTGAAATTTTTCTTTCGTCAGCTTATCAAAAGTACCAGCCTTGACTAGAAGCACCTTTTCCACAATGTTCGCGAGTACTTGGTACTCCATCTTTAGAAGCTTCTGGAAGCAAGAGGGAGAGAATTCCTCTCTAGAAGCTGAGAATGTGGTAAGACCAGTGGACATGTCCTCCTTAGAAATAGTCGAAACATCAAAAGTACCTGAGAATGAAAGGAAGAAAGTTGACCCCAGAAGTGCAGCATCAATAGTTATGGATGCATCTCACTGTGAGTAGATGACCTTTCCATCCTCAACGGTCGCTTTGGCATAAAATTCCAGGAGGGCAGTCTTGTAGATGATGGCAGGTGCTTCTAGAAATCTTCTAAGACCGGATTTCTCAATGGCCTTGAACTTCTTAACAAGATTCTCATCCTTGATGGTCAGAACTGATGCAAAGTTAACTAGGTAAGCGTGGAGAGTATAAGCTCCAGCCATTTCTTCAGATAAGATGGATTCGAAGTAGAATCTGTAGTAGAGAAATGCGAAAGAAAGCAGTAGCTAGTATACAATAGTCTGAAATCGTAAAAGTTGAAATGAGAGAGAAGAGGTTGTTAATATACAAAATGTACAGCCGTCAGTGAAAACATAAGGACACGTGTCAATATGTCTTTGGTTGAGTTTTTAAAAGTTGAAGTAGTGACTGTTAGATAAGCCAATGATTTTGAAAATTTAGAAATTCAATAAAAAGAGCAGACTGTCCAAAGCGGTTACTAAAGAAAATCAGAAGAGGATTTTTCGTTTTATGATAATATCTACTGGAAATTATAAGGTACTGAAATATATCCAACATCTTGATAAAAATCAGTAGACACATTGTTTTATCGAAAAGACACATCTCCTTCTGTTTTAGACAAGGTACATAAATATCAGTCAATAATATTCCCCATAAATTAATGCAAAGAAACAAATATAAAAATCGAAGATTCGAGATCTGAGGAAAAGACATATGACTCTTGATATTCGTGCAGGACGTGAATAGTCACTTGACTCTTTGATTTTCCCCGAGATTAAATATAAATACCTGCAAACACACAAATGAAATCATTTTAGTCACTTAACAAATGGATAGTGCAAGTAATTCAACAGAGTCTTCTTCATGAATCTGGAAAATTTCTTCACGGAAAGGGACATTGCATCATTGCTGATTTGTTCAGCAGTCTTGTAAGATGTGCTTTCAGCAGTAGGTGAAACATTTGAAACAACTGCATTAGTAGCAGTAGTAGTGACAGTAGCTGCAAGAGCCTTGGTAGGTGGATTCGACAAGGGCTCTTCTCTGCTTCTCACTTCCAGCTCAAACTCATAAGCTTTCAAATATGCAAACAAGTCATATAGTTCTAACTTGTTCAGATATTTTGAGACTCTCATAGCCATTGTTTTGACATCCATTCCCTGGGTAAGGTCTCATTACTTTGAGTGCCCCTTCTCTATTTCCATGTTCCTTTCCCAGGGCAGCTAGTTCATTAACCAAGTTGCTGAAACGTTTCAAACTCGCTTAGTGTTTCTCTAGCTTTCATTTTGAGATTTTCAAATTTTTGCATTGCTACATATAGTTTGTTCTCCTTGGTCTGTTCATTTCTTTCACATATTTGGATGAGTTTTTCTCAAATCTCTTTCGCAGTATAACACATCTTGATCTTGCTGAAGATGTTCTTATCAAGTGTTTTGTAGAGAATGTCCTTCACAACATTGTCTAGATTAGCGTTCTTTTTCTCCTAGCAAGTCCATTCACTTCTTGGTTTTTCAACCATTTGTGGTGGACTATCAGTAACAGTAATAAGTGTATTAGGCTTTAGAATCTTCAATGGACCATCTGTGATGACAAACCACATGTCATCATCTTGGGCTGCAAGATGGGCTTGAATCCTGATCTTCCAGTCATCAAAATATTCTTTTGAGAACATAGGAACTTTACTGAAGTGTGACATATCTATTGTAGATTCTTAGAACAAGAATAACCTGCTCTTATACCACTTGTTGGGGATCGATATCGAGCTTAGGGGGGTGTGAATAAACTCGTTCCTTTGTTGAACGTTTTTGCAAAGGGTGCTAGAATCCTGTTAGATATTGTAGCTTATCTTGTTCAAATAAATATTCAGCATATCACAATAATAAGTGCAGAAACGATATGATGATATGAGGGTGAAAACTACAAAACAGTAGGCAGTAAACAATGGTTGTTTATGGAAGTTCGAACGTCTCCCTTCTTCTGTTTCCAGAAGGTATCACTAAAAGACTTTGTCTTTTACAATACAACTTTTGTACACACCCACTTCAGTAGGACTTATCCTTAGCCTACTGAAACTCTTATCTTCACACAACACAATGTAATGAATATAGAAAAGTTCTGAAAAGACTCTTTCCCAGATTACAGACTCTTCTCAATAAGATGTATAAAACTTGAATCGCTTGTGAAGAGGTGAAGAAACAACAGCACAAAATGATCTCAAAAGATCATATGTCTATTATAAAGCGTGTGCTGTTTTTCTGTATGTTGAGCTTGAAGATAAGTAGTAGTTGATGATAGCTCAAACTAGCGTTGAAATAATCGTTGCATTGATAATGATAATAATCATTGTTTTATATAAAGGATTGACCCTTACATATATAGAAAGTTATTGATCCAACGTCTATAAGTAAAAACAGCTTCCATTATTTCTGAGTAGAATCAACGTTATCACCTAAAAAAGGTCATGCAGAAAGCTTCAAAGTAATCAGTCTTTGTTTCATACTAAACTAGTAAGGTGTATTAAATGTCTTTGTACATCATTAATGGTGAAATTAATACTAATTCTATGTAAAGTAACGGTAACATTTAAGACTGTAACAATCAAGAAAAAGACGTTAAGTTCTGATAAGTTATGCTTCTGATTTTCTAAGCCGAGTTCTGCTTCTGCTTTTATAATCCGATAAGTACTTTGAAATGTACTGCTTCTGTTAAAGCGATACGAGGGCTTCTACTAATTTTACTGTCTTCTGATTTAGTTATTACTACCTACTGGTTTTGACTCTCATCACCACAAGTCAATTAAGTCTAACAGAAACATTATTTAAAATAATAATGGATTCAATTAAGCTTGTTCTATGAAAGAAGTCAAGAATCTTTTACAACAAAAATATAGTAACCAAAATCAGTTAGTATTCAAGATTTAATTAAAGAAATTAATAATCTTAAAGAGAAAGTAAATTTTTACAACAAAACAATAATAGTTTAAATTATCGTATCTCAGTTATTGAAACTAACAACAAAAATTCAGTTTATAATTATGAAAGTTTTGATAATCTTCAAGATATCTCCTTTCCTGATCCAAATCCAAAACATTTATATGTCTTAAGCATGATTATATCTCAAAAATGGTATACCAATATTACTCTATTAATTGAAAATTCTTATAAGAAAATTTTTATAGCTATGATCGATAGTGGTGCATCTTTAAATGTAATATATGAATGATTAATCCCTACAAAATTTTGTCATAAAACAACTCATTCTCTTTCTCATGCGGGAGAAGAACACTTAGAAATAAATTACCAAAAGCATATATTTGCAAAGATAAAAACTGTATTCAAACCAGTTTTTTATTAGCAAAATATATTTCTAATCAACTTATACTTGGAATTCCTTTTATTTATTAAATTTATCCTTTAACATGTGTTGATGAAACATGTATTATAGGAACTTTTCAAGGTAATCTTATTTTTTTTAAGTTTATAACTAAAACATGTTCATTGAATTCCTAATGAATTACAAGAAAAGATAGAAAGAAAAAATTTTCAAACTAATTCTTTAAAAGAAGAAGTAAAAATTCTAACTATAGATGACAAATTACAAAATCCTAAATTACAGGAAAAAATAAAAATTATTTATAATAAATTTTCATTAGAAATATGTGATGATCTTCCAAATGCTTTTTGGATAGAAAGAATCATATTATTTCTCATCCATAAGAAGAAAAATTTGAAGAGAAAAATATTCCTACCAAGGCCGTCCTTGTCAAATGAATTCTGAATATTTAGAATTATATAAGAATGAAATTCAATATATATTAGAAAAAAAGTTTGATAACATCTTTCCAATCACCTTGGTCATGTACTGCTTTTTATGTTAATAAACATTCTGAGCAGGAAAGTGGTATTCCTAGATTAGTCATAAACTACAAACCCCTTAATAAGGTTTATGGATTAGGCATTCTATTCCTAATAAAAAGATTATTAGATAGACTTGTAAATGCTATTATATTTTCAAATTTTGATTTAAAAACAGGATTTTGGCATATTCAAATAAAAGAATCTGATAAATATAAAACTGCTTTCAATGTTCCAATAGGACATTATGAATGGACTGTAATGTCATTTGGCTTAAAAAATGCCTCTTCGGAATTTCAACAAATTATGAATGATATTTTTTATTCTTATAGCAACTTTATAATTTTTTATATAGATGACATTTTAGTATTTTCAAATGATATTGTAACACATTTTAAACATTTAGATATGTTTAAAAATATTGTTATTCAAAATGGTCTTGTCCGATCAAAATCTAAAATGATTTTATTTCAAACTAATATTAGATTTCTTGGTCTTATGATTAAAAAAGAGAAAATAATTCCTATACAAAGAAGTATTGAATTTGGTTCAAAATTTCCTGACATTATAACTGATAAAACTCAGTTACAAAGATTATTAGGCAGTTTAAATTATATTTCCCCTTATATTAAAAATCTTACTAAGGAACCTGCCATCTTATATGATAGTTTAAAGAAAAATCTTTTTCCTTAGTCTGAAAAACATACTAAATCAGTTAAAAATATTAAAGAGAATGTTAAAAATCCCCTTTGTCTTATGCTTGCTAATCCCCAATGGGATAAAATTGTTGAAACAGATGCTTCTGATATAGGTTTTGGTGGAATCTTAAAACAGATAGATCCTCAAACAAGGACTAGGTGTGTCTAGTCAAACAGAGACATTATAGTTTATTGTCTTATTTGAGTTGCGTGTATGTATTTATTATACTGTTTCTGCTACACTGATGTAGATAGTATGATGATTGCACTATTTTATCGTATATGTATTATATTATTACGTCGTTGAAAAGAAAATTTTTATGCATATGACATCACATGCGGTATGATTACGTGGTGAGATTTTGTAGGTGCCACACTTGGTGGTATCAGAGCGTATCTTAGATGTCTGGGATGGTTAGGAGTTGGGTTTGTGATTAGGGAGTTGGATGGCGATATTATCTGCATGTTTTTGTGCATTTGATTGGTTCTTCTTGGTGTGATTGATTGTTCTTTAGTTGCTTGTGCTTTCATGCAAAAGGTGTGATGATGATTACTAGATTATAATTGTTAAATGTTATGAATAATAATTTGATTTCCAGTGATGGAAGCTAGAGAACAGGTACATCCACACGAGGGAACGAAAGAGGTTGACAATGGATTTGGAGAGATGAATCCATTGCCAACTCCTCCTATGGGACTGGCACCTTCAGATCAGCCTTATTTGCCCGGTGAGTTGACTTTGGCACAATTTAGCAGTTATCTTCCTCCGAGGTTTGATAGCTCTGAGACTGGCAAGCGAGCAGAGGAGTGGATCGAGAGGATAGATGAGATATTTGTGACTGCTCCATGTGCTAGGTGTGCTTGGTTACTATTGACTACATTTCATCTTTCGAGGAATGTACTATTGTGGTGACAGACGACTGAGGCTAGATTCAGAGCCCATGGTTGTAATGTTGATTGGGATGTGTTTCGATCTCGTTTTCTTAATAAATATTTTTCTATAGCAAACAGACAAAAGTAAGAGAGAGAATTCGAGGATTTGAGACATGGTAGTATGTATGTGTTGAGGATCGAAGTTGAGTTTAGAGGGGGGGTGAATAAACTCTACTCGTTTATCGTTCTGATGAGGTACTAAAATCCTGTTAAGGATAGTAGTCGATCTTGTGCGAATACTTTCACCTGATTACAATAAAACGTGCAAAAACAATCTGATGAAGTAGTTGGAAAAACAATAAAGCAGTAGACAACAGTTGTTTATGGAAGTTCGAAGATAAACTCTTCTACGTCTCCCCTTCTTCTGTGTCCAGAAGGTATAACTAAAAGACTTTGGATATTACAGTATAACACTTGTACACACCCACTTCAGAAGGACTTACACATCAGCCTACTGAAACTCTTAGTTTCTCAACTCACAAAAATGCGAAACACAAAGTTCTGAAAAGACTCTTTTCAGATTACAGACTCTTCTGATAAAGTATAAGTGCAGTAAAGATCGTGAAGAGTGTAAGAATTAGTAGCACAAGATGATCTACAAAAGATCCGATATAAGCTATGAAGCGTGTGCTACTTTTATTTGTGTTGAACTTTTAAAATGCTCAAGGAATTCTGATATTCGTCTGATAAGAGAGTAGCTTTTTTCCTTGAAAATGATATTATGCGAAGTGTCGTGTCGAACAAGGATTTAATCCAAGTATATATAATCGACTGAGTTCAACGTTCACAATCAGAGAAGTCTTCAGATAACTGATACAATCAGCTTTATTACCGAAACAAGTTCCTGCAGAAAAGCTATAAAACAATCAGTCTTGTTTTATACTTAATTGGGTAATATGCATTAAATGACTCCGTATAGTATTTAATGCTGCAATTAGTACTAGTACTAGGAACTCTTTAACGGTAACAATTAAGATAGCGATGTTAGAAAACATTCTCTACTGGTTTTGTATTGTTATCCCTTTTCTACTGGTTTAGTTTTACTAGAACATCAGCTACTGATAAGTTTGTTCTGGTCTGCTGGTCTACTGGTTTTAGTTATCATCGCCACAATAAAATTCATGTCTAACAATTTCCCCCTTTGTGGTGATGCCAAAACCTAAACAGTAGAAAGTTGTTAAGTAAAACAGATAATCATTTAAACAAACGGATAATGTTAATAACGCATTAAAGTAAACAAATCAATCGGTTTCAATGTCCCTGTAAATGATTTCTTCATTTTGAGGTTCTTGATCTCTTCTGTTAGAAGGTTCAGCCTCATCTTCTGTTTGCCTAACTCCTGCTTGATCTCCTCTATCTCCTCTATCTTCCCCCTTTTTGGCATCAGCGGCCACCACATGGGTAAAGAGATCATTCAGTCTGCCGGAAATATTTTGAATGCCATCGGTTAGCATCTCCAGATATGGGGTCTGAGAAGAGATGCGATTATCTAAGGCAGTGATAGATTGATTTTGAGAGTCAATCTTGGCATCCAAAAGTTCCACAGAAGTAGACAGTGATCGAAAGAGATCATCATGCTCAATGATTCGAGTGAGTATATCATTTTGAGCAAGCATGATGGCGTTGTGAGTTCTTGATATAGCTGATCTGAAAACGGAGGCTTCAGCATACATCTTGTCCGAGGTCTCCTTAGTGAGATAGATTTATTTCCCCATTCGCTCTCGGAAAGATTTAGCACCACTGAATTCCGCAAGGTTTTCACAAGACATACACGTTTCACTAACTCAGAGATGTTGTTGAGGTCGGTTTGTAGACACTGAATCTGATGTTCGAGGTTGAATGCATCTGATTCCGGGGAAGGGGTTTGTTCAAGAATGCGTTGTTTGATCTCAGAAAGACGAGAATTCGCCGCAATCAAAATAGGGAGGGAGACAGTCAACGCAGTAGAGACAGGAAGAGCATCCATCAATGCAGTAGAAGGAGCAGGGTCTGCTGTGCTTTCTGCTGGAATTGCAGAAATAGTAGGTTCAACAGCAACCAGAGGAAGAGTAATATCTTCAGTAGGAATGGCCAAGTCAGAGGCCAAAGCTTCTTCCATTGGTACAGTAACAGCCTGTGAAACTGAAGATGCTTCAATAGAAGGTGCAGAAGGCTGTTCCAGAAGAACGTTCATTTCTGCTTGATGAGCAGCAGAAAACATCTCTAAATTCGACAGTAAAGAAGTAGCATCTGGTTCTGCTAATTGTTGCCCTGGGGTAGGAGAACCAGAAGGGGGCAAGGAAATTGCCGGTGCTGCTTCCAAAGTGGTAGAGACAGTAGGGACAATCGATTCAATGACTTCCTCAACTGAAGCCAGTTCATGCACGGACAATAGTGATGAGGACTGAATGGGCCTAGTCGGAGATGCAGAAGTACTAAGAACAGCAGCCTTTGGGGAGGCTGTAGTCCTTTCCTCAACTGTCTGATTCTGTTGAAAGATCGGGACAAGGCCAACATGATAAACAGTAGGCTCTCCAAAGCCTTGTTCTTGAGCAAGAAGTTGCTCGTTCATCTGCTTTAATCTGTCAGATAGAATCATAATAACATTTTGATCCTGAACAGCAGTAGGAACGGCAGGATCAAAATTCGATTGAAGAACTTTCAGAACTGATTCTAATTTCTGACATTTCAGCTGATCGAGGATGAAGTTCCTTCTGCGCAAGGCCTCGATGACATTCTCTGTTTTTGTCAGCTGAAAAATTCTCTTTTCCGCATTCATCATTTTGCCATAAGCCCCTTTTGTTTTGAAATAAGCAAAGGAATGAAACAAACGGAATGTATGACATTCATCAAAGAAACTCATGTCATCGTTTGCAGAGGTCTCAATCTCGGCTAGATGAAATCAACGCCGGTGATGACAGTGGTCTTGTGACCAAAAGTAGGTGGTTCTTCAACCATTTTCCCTTTGCCTTTGTCAGAAGATGGAATAGGCGCAATAGGTCGGAAAGCAGAAGACCCGCTTGCTGGTTCCCGTATAACGATTCCAGATGTTGGCTTAAAAGCAGTAGCAGTAGAAGGTGCTGAAATGGACGCAGTAGCGTGTGCAGTCGAAGAAGCAGTTGATCGAGCAGAAGGAACCGCTTCTGGAAAGACCTGTCGAATAGGTACTTTCTCAATTTCAGACAGTGCTGCTGTCTTTTTAATCTTAAGAATGGTGCGCGGTTTCTTCTTGGCTGGGGTTGGCACTGCTGGTTGAACAGCAGCAGCAGACTCTTCTGATGCTGTTTTATCGGAATCCGTCGAAATAATCAATCGTTTCTTTGAAATTTTCTTTTGAGGTTTGGGAGCCTCAGAAGTAGTTTCCCCAATTTCCTTCTTCATCGCAACAAACTCCGCCACTGTTGGCTTAGGCCTTAGAGCCAATACATTTGCTGCATCAATCATGGTAACGGAAGTAGCATCGAGATCACTGGTAGATGCGAAACTAGCATCCTTGAGCAAAACACTGATCTGAACCGCGAAACCAGAATTTCTCCTGACAACCATATCCTTCATAATTCTGAAAATAAAATGACTCCAGTCCACCCTAATCCCCTTGGTGATGGCAGTCATTACTTGAACTTTCTCCTTCGTCAACTTGTCGAAGGTGCCAGCCTTGATCAAAATAGCTTTAGCCACAATATCGGCCAGAATCTGATACTCTATTTTGAGCAATTTCTTGTGGCAGGAAGGAGACACTTCTTCTCCAGATGCTGAGAAAGAGCTGAGTGCAACAGACATATCTGTCTTGGAAATATCAGAGAGTTCAGACGTACCCGAAAATGGAAGGAGGAAGGTTGCTCCTAGGTGAGCGGCATCAATGGAGATAGAAGCATCTCCTTGAGTATGAACAATCCTTCCTTCATGCACTGTTGCTTTAGCATAAAATTCCAGGAGAGCATTTTTGTAGATAACTGCTGGTGCTTCCAGGAATTTCCGGAGTCCCGATTTCTCAATATCCTGAAACATTTTCAAGAGATTCTCATCCTTGATGTTGAGAACCGAAGCAAAGTTAACTTGATAAGCGTTAAGAGTGTATGCTCCAGCCATTTCTGTATGCAGATGAGATCGGACAAATTTTGCAGTAGTTAGTGATGATATAGAGAAAGCAGTAGCTGAATAGCGATAGTTATGAAACAGTAAAGGTGAAAATGTGAAATATGAAATAGATATACAGCCGTCAAATAAACATAAAGACACGTGTCAGTATGTTCTTAGTTGAGTGTTTGAAAAGTTTTGTAGAAACTGTCAGAGAGAAGAATGATTTTGAAAATTTTGAAAAAGAGCGGGCTGTCCAGACGGTTACTAAAAGAAATAAGAAAAGGATTTGTCATTTTATGATAACGTCTGCTGGAAGTTTCAGGGTGCTGAAATATGCGAGCACTTTGTCAAAACCAGCAGACTTGTAGTTTTATCGAAAAGACAAACGTCCTATCTGTTTTCTGAAAAGGTGTCAAACTCTTAGTCTGACTAAGATACTGTTCCCCCTCGGTAAATGCAATTAATAAGTGGTCATAATTGCGACAAGTGACGCTTGGCCATCTCTCAATCTGAGCCGTTGAAAATGAACAGTCGCAATCTTGCGATTCACAAGAGTCTTTGTTCCCTCTATAAATATCTGCAAAGCTTGAACGAAGTTAAGCAAAAACAATGAAAACTCAAGTAAAAAGAGAGTTAGAGTTTGATTCAGGAGATGAAGCAAAATTGTCCAGAGAGAAGTTTGAGGGTATCATAAATTTCGTAATGATCCTTGAAATACACTCCTTGAGTTGTAGTTTCCACAGTCAAGCAGATCTTTTGCTTCGATTGAGTTTGAAATATAGCATCGATTTCTTCCAGAATATGCTAATGCAATAAGAGAGTGCTGGTGGATTGATGATGCTGAAATCCTCTCTGATGCCCTGTAAGACATCTAGAAATTACATTAGTGCTGGCAAGACCTAAGCTTGCTAGATTCTTTCTAGGCCTTTCTTTTCGAAGAAGACCATCTTTTTCATGTTGAAGTACTTTGCAAGCAAATATCAGAGAGCTCCTAGAAGACAAACGCTACATGTAACGCTACTGGTTAAATAGCAAAGAAGATCTACTGTTTTTACTTTTGCATCGTGTAAAGTACTGAAATGGTTTCTAATAAAATTCCAGTTTTGCTTATCTGACTTTTCTCTTCTGCTTTTCTGCAAAAATCTTACTGTTAGTTCAATGCGATAACAAACAAGTAATAATAGAAGTTTAACTAAGATATCAGAAAATAGTCAAGTTAAATCTATTAAACCAAGATAATTACGAAAGTAAGAGAACTTATTTTCTGGTAAGGGTTTCGTGAAGATATCTGCTGTTTGTTGATCAGTGAAAACATATTCCAGACGAATGTTCTTATTCTGCACATGATCTCTAATAAAGTGATGTCTGATGTCTATATGCTTTGTTCTGGAATGAAGTACTGGATTTTGTGTGATTGCAATTGCGCTGGTATTGTCACAGAATATAGGTGATTCGGAGGCTTGAATCCCATAGTCTCTTAACTGTTGTTGAATCCACAGTATCTGAGAGCAGCAGCTTCCAGCAGCCAGATATTCTGCTTCTGCAGTAGATGTGGCAATGGAAGTCTGTTTCTTGCTAAACCAGGATATCAGCCTATCACCAAGAAATTGACAAAAACCACTTGTGCTTTTTCGGTCTAGTTTGCAACCTGCATAATCAGCATCTGAATATCCAATAAGATTTAACGATGAATCATTGGGATACCATAAGCCGACGTTTTGAGTTCTGATAAGACTCGTTTTTACGTGTTTTTAGTGTTAGTTTTGAGTCGCATTCATGCATCATATTAGTTTGTTTTAGTTTAATTTAGCATTCATTTAGCATTATTTAGCATTTGGCTGATCTCGTGTATTTTGTGGTTGTTTTGTAGGAAGTGGACCAAAAAATGGGATTTTATTTGCATAGCATCGAAGAGGTCTCGCTAGGGCGGTCAAAAGTGACCGCCCCAGCGAGCATTTTAATCCAGCCGAGGAGTATTTGCGCGAACCTCTCGCTAGGGCGGTCAAAAGTGACCGCCCCAGCGAGACCAAAGACGCGGCCAAGGATTTTTATTCGAGAACCACTCGCCCCAGCGGTCAAAAGTGGCCGCCCTAGCGAGCGACGAAATCCGAGAAGATTTGTTTCCAAATTTTATGGACTCTATAAAACCACCTAACCTAATACACGAGAAAAGGGGGGCCGCGATTTGGAAGGGAGAGCACTGTAGCAGGCGATAGCTCAACGGAACCGGAACAAGAATTCAACAGCGTTTTCTCTTTACTCTTTTATAGTAGTTAGGATTTAGGGGATCCGACCCCGAACCGTTGTTTGATTATTTAATTCTCGACTTTTGATTCATTCTTGATTGTGCTATTATTTTACATTGAATTGTTAAAGCCTAGCTAACTTTAATAATATCTAATATTGTGGGTGAGTTCGAGAGAATAACTTGCGATAGGAACAAGTAGCATAATCCGTGGATCTACAATTTACATAGAGATATGAAGTTGGATACACGTTGGTAGTCATAGTCCAGTAGAGCGAAAACTAAGGGATTTCATAGATCGACATGCAATTCACCGTTAGTAAATAATAAAAGAGATTTTATTATTCTTTCGTGTAGAATTAGTTTAGCATAGCTCGAGAGAGTATGTTAATTGCTTAGGAAATTCTGTCAAAAGCGTAAATCAGTGTCGATATTAATCAATTAAATTAACGACGGGTAGGTGAACCGAGATCCTAACACTCGCTTGTTTATTATTTTAGTTTATATTATTTTTAATGTGTTTGTTTCAATTTATTGTTTTAGTATTAATTTAGTTAATAAGTAATTCAATTGTCGTTTTAATTAATTAAAGAATTTAATTTAAAGTAAATTTGTCTAATCAATCTCTGTGGGATCGATACTCGTACTCTTATACGTTTTACTATAACTTGACATCGTGCACTTGCGATTATTTCGAGCCTGAATTTTTATTTATTTTTATTGGAGATTTTACTGTGCAAGTTTTGCTCGATCAAGTTTTTGGCGCCGTTGCCGGGGATTGAAATTGACAAATTTTTCTTTTTGTTATTTTCTTTAGTTAATTTAATTTTTTTTAGTTATTTATTTTATTTTATTCCTGCGTGATCTACCGTTTTCTATTTTCTTTTTTCAGGAAATTTTCTTGTGCAATACTTTGAGATGTTTCATCGAAAAGTATTCACAAGATTTGCCCAACAACGCGGAGAGCCTTTTTACGCAGCATGGGAGAGATTCGATTATTTAGCAAACAATTTCCTGTATCATGATTTTTCTGACTATTCTCTTCTTAAATTTTTCCTTAATGGTTTGGATGCACTGACACGAAGATGGGTGATCGATGGAGCACTAACAACAGGCAGTCCACTATTTTGCCGAGATGATGAGAAAATGATACTTTTGTTGGGTGATATGGCGGACTTTGACTACCATAGATATTGGGATCTTTCACCTCAGTGTTGGAGTCATCAATACACACAAGATCATTACCCAGAGTTTATAGACCAACCATTTGAGTTTCGAAATGATGAGAGAGATAGCCATGAACTGATCACGACTCAACTAGAAGATATCGTGGATAGGTATGTGGCACTGACTGAGGCAGCTATAGAAAATCAAATTAATTCTCTGCGCAACCTTGAGGAGCAAATAGAGAATATCAAGAAATCCATCTTTCAGAGTCGCCGAGAACATGAAGTGAAGCGAGATACTCAACCGGTGATCGATCCGGTTTGGTTTGATGATGATGACTCAAACAACCAAGATAGTGAGAATGAGTTGGATAAGACTGAAAATCTAGAGTTGCTTGATCCTTCGCTGGTAAATGAGCCTCAGTCGGAAGAGATTTTTGAAGAATTTTCTGATAAAGGAGTGCCGACACTATTTTTCTCATCTCATGCCAATTATTCAGAGTTGTGTGTTGTTGAGGTGACGAGCTTAATGTGCCTATATCTAGCCAGACTTGAGGGCATTTGGAATCCAGACCCAGATGTGGTGTCATATGACACTTACTTTGGGCATCAGCCGCTCTTTGATAAGGACTTCGGAGGGTCAAGCCGACGACTAGAAATCAGGCGCTACTTGGGAGGCAACCCAAGCGTTTTATATTTTAGTTATTTATTTTAATTTTAGTTGTTGCATTGAGTTTCGGGTTCGTGGTTATTTGATTTTGCTCAATTTCTTTTGTGCCAGGTGAGCATACCAGCTGACGAGGGAGTCCGACCACCTGAGCATGACGAGGAGGAGGACTTCTGATCAGGGGAGTTTACTGTTTCCCCTTTCTTTTTTATTTGTTTGCTTATTTCAGTCCTTGCATTTGCATTCATGCGTTTTTATGTTTGTTTTTAGTCTTTGTTTCGTTTTGTGCTATGAGGACATGGCACAACTCTAGTATGAGGGGGTGGGTAGTTTGTTTTGGTTGTTTAGCTATTTGTTTTAGTTCATTGCATTTCTTTAAGTTTCGTTGCATTTCTTTTAGTTGGTGTCGTTTATGGTGAGAAGACATAGTTTATAAGCCAATGATGATCTTGAATTGATAGTTTACAAAAATGTTGATTGGGTCACTTCGTGAACGGTACTCTTAATTGTTGAAGCATAAAGTTTGGTACAAAATTTGAACTTTTGAGCACATTTGCGTGGGGACTAGGATTTTGTAGGAATAATGGTGAAATTTGAAAATTTTGTTTCGTTAACTTGAAAGGCACCATTTATGAGTTGATTTAGCATGCAAACCCGTGAAAATAAGTCGCTAATAGTGACCTTGATTGAGAAAAGTTGATTTGCCTTGAACTTTACTTGTACCTCCTCTCCAATGCACTAATTAAAAGATCAAACTCCCAACCGGCTATAATCCAAAGTGATATCATTCTTAGCCTAGGGAGTACATGTGTGAAAATTGTGCATTCAAAAAAAAAGGAAGAAAAGAAAATAAGGAGATGTAAGGTGAGGGGGAGCCTAAATAAAAGGAATGAAATTCTATTCCTAGGCTAAAAGTTGGAGATGTAAGGAGACGAGGAAAGTCAGACGCAAAAGTCTTGACGATTGCACAATGAAAATGATCGGTGTACTCCCAACTTTTTAGCCACTTGAGCTTATTTCCCTTCCTTTCGACACCCCTATCTGCTCTTAAAAGTTGAATAAAGTTCACTTTATGGCTAGTGATAAATGGATACGGGAATGCATGCTAGTGAGACTTGTATTGAAGTGCTAATTAAGTGACTCGCATGATTTGATAATTGATCTATTTGACGTACGAATGACTAGACCCATCACGACACACACACACACGTTCAAACTAGTGTTGATATTTATGTGTAGATGAGAAATGAGTATTCGTTTGCGATTTGACTTGACTATGATTGGTAGTGGGAAAGTAAACTGAGGCATGAACATAACCGTTGTCGACTCACCATTGACATTTACTTGTGTTGGTTTTTTCTTGTTTGAGTTTGTTTGTTTTTGTTGAGTTTGTTTAGTATCTCGTGCGTTAACCTATTTTACTCGAGGGCGAGCAAAAGGTTAGTATGAGGGGGTTGATAGGACTCGTTTTTACGTGTTTTTAGTGTTAGTTTTGAGTCGCATTCATGCATCATATTAGTTTGTTTTAGTTTAATTTAGCATTCATTTAGCATTATTTAGCATTTGGCTGATCTCGTGTATTTTGTGGTTGTTTTGTAGGAAGTGGACCAAAAAATGGGATTTTATTTGCATAGCATCGAAGAGGTCTCGCTAGGGCGGTCAAAAGTGACCGCCCCAGCGAGCATTTTAATCCAGCCGAGGAGTATTTGCGCGAACCTCTCGCTAGGGCGGTCAAAAGTGACCGCCCCAGCGAGACCAAAGACGCGGCCAAGGATTTTTATTCGAGAACCACTCGCCCCAGCGGTCAAAAGTGGCCGCCCTAGCGAGCGACGAAATCCGAGAAGATTTGTTTCCAAATTTTATGGACTCTATAAAACCACCTAACCTAATACACGAGAAAAGGGGGGCCGCGATTTGGAAGGGAGAGCACTGTAGCAGGCGATAGCTCAACGGAACCGGAACAAGAATTCAACAGCGTTTTCTCTTTACTCTTTTATTGTAGTTAGGATTTAGGGGATCCGACCCCGAACCGTTGTTTGATTATTTAATTCTCGACTTTTGATTCATTCTTGATTGTGCTATTATTTTACATTGAATTGTTAAAGCCTAGCTAACTTTAATAATATCTAATATTGTGGGTGAGTTCGAGAGAATAACTTGCGATAGGAACAAGTAGCATAATCCGTGGATCTACAATTTACATAGAGATATGAAGTTGGATACACGTTGGTAGTCATAGTCCAGTAGAGCGAAAACTAAGGGATTTCATAGATCGACATGCAATTCACCGTTAGTAAATAATAAAAGAGATTTTATTATTCTTTCGTGTAGAATTAGTTTAGCATAGCTCGAGAGAGTATGTTAATTGCTTAGGAAATTCTGTCAAAAGCGTAAATCAGTGTCGATATTAATCAATTAAATTAACGACGGGTAGGTGAACCGAGATCCTAACACTCGCTTGTTTATTATTTTAGTTTATATTATTTTTAATGTGTTTGTTTCAATTTATTGTTTTAGTATTAATTTAGTTAATAAGTAATTCAATTGTCGTTTTAATTAATTAAAGAATTTAATTTAAAGTAAATTTGTCTAATCAATCTCTGTGGGATCGATACTCGTACTCTTATACGTTTTACTATAACTTGACATCGTGCACTTGCGATTATTTCGAGCCTGAATTTTTATTTATTTTTATTGGAGATTTTACTGTGCAAGTTTTGCTCGATCAAGTTCCTTTCAAGTACTTCAAAATACGTTTAGCAGCAATATAATGAGATTGTTTGGGGTTAGATTGAAATCGAGCATAAATGCAAACAGCAAACATGATATCTGGTCTACTGGCAGTTAAATATAATAAAGAACCCATAAGACCTCGATACTGAGTTACCTCTACTGGAATACCACTTTCATCTTTATCAAGCTTAATAGATGAGCTCATTGGAGTAGAAGCAGCAGAGCATGCTTCCATTCCAAACTTTTTCAGAAGCTCCTTGGTGTACTTGGCTTGATTTATAAAGATTCCAGTCTCTGATTGCTTAATCTGTAATCCTAGGAAGAATGTTAATTCTCCCATCATACTCATTTCAAATTTATCCTGCATCAATTTTCCAAACTTTGCACATAATTTGGGGTTAGTTGGCCCAAAAATAACATCATCAACATAGATCTGTACTAAAAGAATGTGCTTATTCTTGACTAAAGTAAATAAAGTTTTATCTACTGCTCCGATGGTAAAATCACGATCAATAAGAAATTGTGATAGAGTGTCATACCAAGCTCTAGGTGCATGTTTTAGACCATATAATGCTTTGTGTAATTTAAATACATGATGCGGAGAGAAATGATCGATAAAACCTGGAGGTTGTTCGAAGTATACTTCTTCTTGTAAAAGACCATTTAGAAAAGCACTTTTCACATCCATTTGATATACTTTGAAATTCTTGAAAGCAGCAAAGGCTAAGAATATTCTGATTGCTTCGAGCCTTGCTACTGGTGCATAAGTCTCATCAAAGTCTATGCCTTCTTCTTGTCTGAAGCCTTGAGCTACCAATCTAGCTTTATTTCTCACCACTGTGCTTTCTTCATTGAGTTTGTTTCTGAATACCCACCGAGTTCCAATGACAGCTTGATGAGATGGTCTAGGTACTAGAAACCAAACTTCATTACGTTTGAATTGATTCAGCTCTTCTTGCATGGCTTCAATCCAACTAGGATCCAGAAGAGCTTCTTCAATCTTCTTTGGTTCATCCTGAGATATAAAAGCAGCATGCATGAATTCATTAAGCATTTGCCTTCTGGTTCTCAACGGCGCTGCTGGATTACCAATAACCAATGATGGAGAATGAGATTTTCTCCAGATAAACGGATTTGGATGGATATATTCCTGATTTGATATGTTAAGATTGTCTTCTACAGAACCAGTAGTAGGTTCTTGAATATCTTCTGCTGGTATTGGTAGATCCAAAGTCTGTACTTCTGGTTCCACTATTGGAATGTCTGGTTCTGGATTTTGAAGATCTTTGGTATTTGCTTCTACATCATCTTCACTTTCAATTTCCAAGTGAATCCTGTCTAACCTGTTACTTAAATCAGATATGTTAGAAATTTCAGCACTGCTGTCTTCATCGAAGACAACATGAATCGATTCTTCAACATTAAGAGTTCTATTGTTGAAGATTCTAAAAGCTCTGCTTACAGCAGAGTAACCAAGAAATATTCCAGCATCTGATTTTGAGTCAAATGCCGTCAAATGATTTTTGCCATTATTTAATACAAAACATTTGCAACCAAACACATGAAAATAAGATACATTGAGCTTCTTCCCTTTCCATATTTCATACGGAGTCTGGTTGTGTCTTTTGTTGACCATAGATCTGTTTTGCGTGTAACAAGAAGTATTGATAGCTTCAGCCCAGAAGCGCTGAGAAATGTCTGCATCTGCTAGCATTGTTCTAGCTGCTTCTTTTAGAGTTCTATTTCTTCTCTCAGCTACTCCGTTTTGTCGAGGAGTTCTGGCAGGTGAATATTCATGATGAATCCCCTGCTCATTCAAATATAACTCAAGATACTTGTTAGTGAATTCAGTGCCCCGATCACTTCTGATTTTAATGATGGTAGTAGATTTTTCATTTTGAATCCTTTTCAGAAGCTTGATCAAGAGACTACTGGTTTGATCTTTTCCTGCGAGAAAGATTACCCAAGTGAATCTAGAAAAATCATCAATAACAACAAGAGTATATTTCATTCCCCCTAAGCTCATGATGGGGATAGGACCAAATAGATCCATATGCAGTAGTTCCAGACATCTTGAAGTTGATTTGCTATCTTTGGTCTTGAAACTGGATCTTATCTGTTTCCCAAGCTGACAAGCAGAATAAACATGATTTTTAACGAAATTAATGTCACGTAATCCATCAACTATATTCTGCTTCTTGAGATAATTGATTGACTTGAAATTCAGATGATTCAGTTTCTTGCGCCATAGCCAGTGTTTATTGCTAAGAGAAGCAACTAAGCATGTAGGAGTATTGACATGATTTGAGTTCCAAGAGACTCTGTAAGTATTGCCTTCTCTCTTTCCTGTTAACACAGTAGTTTCAGCAGAATCTCTAACTATACATGAATGCTTTTGAAAAGCCACAGAATACCCATTATCACATAGTTGACTAATGCTGATAAGATTGTAACAAAGATTGTCAACTAATAACACATCATTAATAGTTATATTACCATGGATAATCTTACCCTTACCCATGGTTTTACCTTTTGAGTTGTCTCCAAAAGTTATCTTTGGTCCAGTACAGCTCACTATCTCGGAAAGTAGGTTTCTTTGTCCAGTCATGTGTTTGGAACATCCACAGTCCAGATACCATGTAGAGTTACTGATTTCTGCTTCCTTCTGCTGTTCCTGCAAACACAAATTTTAGTAACTGGTACCCAAATCTATTTGGGTCCAAGCCTTATCAGTCCTTTGGGAGCCCACATTTGTACAATTCTTGGTGACTTTGTACTTCGGGTATCCAAAGATGTGTGTGCAACAGAAGGTCTGTTATTTCTAACAGTATGCATACCAAAATGTTGTTCTTCCCTTCTGTTTCTGTTTTCCAGTGTGTATCTCTTCTGAACAGGTTTAGAGTTGTAGTACTTGTAGTTTTTAACCTTCATAGGATGTTGTCTTCCAGAGTTGAATTCTTTTCTGAATCTAGAACTCTGGTCAACTTTTTCCTTAGGTTTAACGTAACCCAGACCATAGTGCATTCTTCTGTTCATCAGATTTACATTCCTTTCAACTGAAGCAGTAGGTACTTCTGGTTCCTGTACCACACTGGATTTCACAAAGTGAATTTATTTCCCTTTGCACATATCTAGTGTTGGCTTAGTATTCGTTTCAGAAGTGCCTTCATTATTACAAAAACCGAGACCACTCCTATCTCCTGACTTTTTTGTAGTTCTTGCATCTTTTCCAATGAAACAGAAGACTTGTTCCAAGAATTTACTAGTAGCGACAACTTCTGGTTTTCAGAAAGCACCTTCTGGTAATCTGCTTTGGCTATTTCATTCTCAGTTATTAATTTACTCATCTTAACTTGTAAATCATTGCAGCTGTCTACTTGCAAGCAAGTTAACTTACTGTTCTGATTCTTTAAGTTCTGATTTTCAATCTTAACTTCTTCAAACGATTGAGAAAGTCTGGAATACTCTTTTACCATTTCATGCAGTGCATCAATCAAGTCATTTCGTGTAAATTCATTAGAGTCAAAATCAAATACCTCTCCAGATGTCGAGGTTGAGTCATTGTCTGCCATTAGACATTTGACTTCTTCTACATCACTGTCACTGGAATGACTTTTTGAGTCAGATGACTCAGAACTAGAGTCCGCCCACTTAGATTTGCTTTCTTCGACAATCATCGCTTTTCGATCTCTTCTGGACTTTTTGTCATTTCTCTTGTGATCCTTTCTCTTTTGGTCATCCTTATTTGGTTTAGGACAATCAGCAATGAAGTGACCTATCTTTCCACAGTTGAAGCATCTCATATCACCAGATGGTGAATCTTTCTTGAAATTGCGATTGGGACCCTGATAGGTTCGATGGTTCTTCTTCATGAACCTGGAGAATTTCTTTACAAATAAGGACATAGCATCACTACTGATTTGTTCAGCAGTCTTCTCCATTGTATTGTCAATGATCACAGCAGGTAATGCCTGAGGTACAACTGCAGCAGCAGTAGAAGAGGTAGAGGCAGTAGCAGTAAAAGCAGTAGCAGTAGCAGCAAGAGCCTTGGTGGGTAGGCTTGAAGGCTCTTCTCCACTTCTCACTTCCAATTCGAACTCGTAGGCCTTCAGATCTGCAAATAAGTCGTGTAGTTCCAACTTGTTCAAGTCTTTGGATACTCTCATAGCCATTGTTTTAACATCCCATTCTCTGGGTAAGGCTCTCATCACCTTGAGGGCTATTTCTCTGTTGCTATGCTCTTTACCCAGAGCAGGTAGCTCATTGACCAAGCTACTGAATCTTTCATCAAACTCATTTAGAGTTTCACCTGCTCTCATTTTCAGATTTTCAAACTTCTGCATTGCTACAGACAGTTTATTTTCTTTCGTTTGCTCATTTCCTTCACATATCTGGATGAGCTTTTCCCAAATATCCTTTGCAGTAGAACACATTTTAATCTTGCTGAAGGTGTTCTTGTCGAGAGTTTTATACAATATATCCTTCGCCACATTATCAAGATTGGCCTTTTTCTTATCTTCACTGGTCCATTCACTTCTTGATTTTTCGACCATCTGTGGTGCACCGTCAGTAACAGCAACAGCTGTGTTAGGCTTTAAGATTTTCAGTGGACCATCTGTGAAGACATACCACATGTCATCATCTTGTGCTGCAAGATGAGCTTGCATTCTTATCTTCCAGTCGTCAAAATCTTCCTTAGAGAACATAGGTATCTTGCTGAAGTGTGCCATTTGTTGTAGTTTTTCACAAACAAGAATAACCTGCTCTGATACCAATTGTTGAGGATCGAAGTTGAGTTTAGAGGGGGGTGAATAAACTCTACTCGTTTATCGTTCTGATGAGGTACTAAAATCCTGTTAAGGATAGTAGTTGATCTTGTGCGAATACTTTCACCTGATTACAGTAAAACGTGCGGAAACAATCTGATGAAGTAGTTGGAAAAACAATAAAGCAGTAGACAACAGTTGTTTATGGAAGTTCGAAGATAAACTCTTCTACGTATCCCCTTCTTCTGTTTCCAGAAGGTATAACTAAAAGACTTTGGATATTACAGTACAACACTTGTACACACCCACTTCAGAAGGACTTACACCTCAGCCTACTGAAACTCTTAGTTTCTCAACTCACAAAAATGCGAAACACAAAGTTCTGAAAAGACTCTTTTCAGATTACAGACTCTTCTGATAAAGTATAAGTGCAGTAAAGATCGTGAAGAGTGTAAGAATTAGTAGCACAAGATGATCTACAAAAGATCAGATATAAGCTATGAAGCGTGTGCTACTTTTCTTTGTGTTGAACTTTTAAAATGCTCAAGGAATTCTGATATTCGTCTGATAAGAGAGTAGCTTTGTTCCTTGAAAATGATATTATGCTAAGTGTCGTGTCGAACAAGGATTTAATCCAAGTATATATAATCGACTTAGTTCAACGTTCACAATCAGAGAAGTCTTCAGATAACTGATACAATCAGCTTTATTACCGAAACAAGTTCCTGCAGAAAAGCTATAAAACAATCAGTCTTGTTTTATACTTAATTGGGTAATATGCATTAAATGACTCCGTATAGTATTTAATGTTGCAATTAATACTAGTACTAGGAACTCTTTAACGGTAACAATTAAGATAGCGATGTTAGAAAACGTTCTCTACTGGTTTTGTATTGTTATCCCTTTTCTACTGGTTTAGTTTTACTAGAACATCAGCTACTGATAAGTTTGTTCTGGTCTGCTGGTCTACTGGTTTTAGTTATCATCGCCACAATAAAATTCATGTCTAACAGTATGTTACTGAGCATGAGACTTGATATTCTGTATTGTTGAAATATGTGCCACATGTTACTACGAATATTCATGCTAAGATGAGGCATTTTCTTGAGAGGGTTGAAGTTAGAGTTATTTGATCATGTGCAATCAAATAACCCGATATCATTTGAGGATGCAGTGATGAGGGCTGAGATGGCTGAGTTGGTTATGTAGGAGTATGGGGCTCAAGGACGATTATCAGAGCCGACTAGGGAGTCATTGCGACCGTATGGATATTCTTTTAAATATCAGAAGGGTTCATCTTCTTCTTCATCCTCATATGGGAAGCGTCGATTTGATTCACGATGTATTGAGAGTCGTGTGGGTAGTTCTCAGTCTGTTTAGGGACAGAGAGGATAGTCTAGAGGAGTGAGATGTTTTAGTTGTGGGGGACCTCATCTGATCAGACAATGCACACAGACCAAGATCACTTTTTTTGGTGTAGCTGTGTGGGCTATATAGCCAGATATTGTCCTAGTCGTGAGGGACAGCGAGAGTCTTGGAGTAATAGAGGTAGATTCTCAGAGAGATGAGGACGACAGCCTCAGCAGTTTACACCACGACCTTCTGGAGGACATCCACGTATGCAGGGAGCTGGTCCACCTCAGGCACAGGTTTATGCTTTGACATGAGAGCATGCAGAGGAGGCACGAGAGGAGATGATAGCTGGTAAATTTTATTTATGTTCTTATCCTGCTTATATTCTTGTTGATATAGGTGACTCACATACATTTATATCGAAGAGGTTTGTGGTTGAGCATCATATGCGACCGTCTCCATTGTATATGCCTCTTTCTGTTTCGACACCCTCTGGAGTTAATATATCAGTTGTATCTATGATATCATATGGTATTATTTCTTATGAGGGCTACGAGCTTAGATCTGGTATGATTATTTTGGAGATGACTGATTTTGATTATATTGTGGGAATTAATGTGCTGAGGAGATATTGTGGGACTGTTGATTGTTATTAGCGGGTAATATATTTTTACACAGATCAGAAAGAGCGTTGGACATTTTATGGGAAGGGTTCTCGTCCCCTGTTCCGTTGGTATTTACTATCCGAATGTCTCGATTATTGGAGCATGTACATTAGGGTTATCTTATTTATGTTGTAGATATGGCAAAGAAGAAGGAGGAGGTGGGAATAGAGGAGATACCTGTAGTTGCTGAGTTTCTCGATGTATTTCCTGATGATATTCCAGGCTTCCCACCAGCCCGTGATGTGGAGTTTGGGATTGAGTTGATGCCAGGTATTTTCCCTATTTCTCGTGCTCCTTACAGAATGTCACCAGCAGAGTTGAGAGAATTGAATGCCCAGTTACAAGACTTGCTGGAAAAGGGATAAATTTGTCCTAGTGTATCGCCTTGGGTGCACCAGTTCTATTTGTCAAAAAGAAAGATGAAACGATGCGGCTTTGTATTAACTATCGACAGTTGAATAAGGTAACAATTAAGAATAAATATCTCTTCCCTCGTATTTGTGATTTGTTTGAGCAGTTGCAGGGAATTTCAGTATATTTGAAGATTGATTTGAGGTCAAGATATCATCAGATACGAGTTAGAGAAGAGGATATTCAGAAGACAGAATTCAGGACCAGATATGGTCATTATGAGTTTTTAGTTATGTTGTTTGGGTTGACGAATGCTCCAGCTGTGTTTATGAGTTTAATGAATTGGGTATTTCAGACTTATCTCGATCAGTTTGTTATTGTGTTTATTGATATATTCCAGGAGTGAGGCTAAGCATGCAGGGCACTTACGTTCAGTATTACAGGTACTGCGAGATAGAAAGTTTTATGTAAAACTCAGTAAGTGTGAGTTTTGGTTGGATTGTGTGGTCTTCTTGGGTCATGTTATATCGAGAGATGAGATTTATGTTGATCCAACGAAGGTCGAAGCCGTGTTACAGTGGTCTGCACCTACATCTATACCAGATATCCGTAGTTTCTTGGGTTTAGCAGGTTATTATCGTCGATTTATCGAGGGATTTTCAAAGATTGCTAGACCTTTGACACAGTTGACTCAAAAAGGTGTGCGATTTCAGTGGTCTGAAGCATGTGAGAAGAGTTTTCAGGAGTTGAAGCACCGACTGACGACCACACCGGTGTTGTCAATTCCAACAGAAAACGAGAGTTTTTTTATTTATACTGATGGATCATTACATGGTTTGGGATGTGGTTTGATGCAGGATAGACATGTTGTGACATATGCCTCGAGACAGTTGAAACCACATGAAACAAGGTACTCTGTTTATGATTTGGAGTTGGCAGTCATTATCTTTGCCTTGAAGATATGGCGACTTTATTTGCATGGTACCTCGTTTACAATTTATATAGGTCATAAGAGTTTGAGATTTTTGTTTACCCAGAAAGAGTTGAATATGAGACAGAGAGTGTGGTTAGATTTGTTGAAGGATTATGGCTGTGGAATTGAATATCATCCTGGTCAAGCTAATATTACTGCTGATGCATTAAGTCGTAAAGTGAGTTGTACTACAGAGGATGTGAGCTGTTTATCAGGTATGATGATGTCTTCTTGTTCCTTGGGATATGATTTTGATATCTCAACGACTCCTGTCCAGGTATCTATCTACCTTATTAGTTGAACCTGATATTTATGTTTGTATTAATGAGGCACAGATGACAGATGAGATATTTCAGCGATGGAAGGAGTTGGTTTCTCGGAAACAAGATACTCATTTTAGATAGATGGGCAGTCCCCGATACATCTGAGTTGCGCCAGGGCTTGTTGTGGCGTGCACATTGTAGTCGGTATTCTATCCACCTTGGTGACAAGAAGATGTATAAGGATCTACGCTCTCAGTTTTGGTGGAAGGGAATGAAACGTGATGTGATTGATTTTGTGCGTCGATGTCTCAATTGTCAACAGATCAAAGCTGAGAAGAGAAGGTCATGAGGTAAATTGAGGAGTTTAGAAGTTCCGACTTGGAAATGGGAGCACATATCGATGGATTTTGTGACTCATTTGACAAAAAAGCACTATAACTATTGATTCTATTTGGGTGATTGTTGTTCGATTGATGAAATTTTCACATTTTATACCCTATAACATGAATAGTACGTCCTTGACGATGGCACAGTTGTATATACGAGAGATTTTACGGTTGCATGGGATTTCAGTGTCTATTATTTCTGATAGAGATCCTCGATTTACTTCTCATTTTTGGGAGGACTACATATTGTGATGTGGACAGAGTTGAGATTGAGTACGGCTTATCACCCTCAGACAGATGGTCAGACCAAGCGTACTATTCAGACGCTGGAGGATATGTTGCGTGCTTATGTTATAAATTTTAAATCTATTTGGCAGTCAGCGATTCAATTTGTGGAGTTTGCGTATAACAATAGTTATCAGAGCAGTATCTAGATGGCTCCATTTGAGGCATTGTATGGGAGACGTTGTAGATCCCCGTTATATTGGGATGATGTTGATCGGGCTGCAGTTACCGGTCCTGAGATGATTAATGAGATAAAACTGAAAGTAAAGTTGATACATCAGCGATTGAAAAGAGATCAAGATAGACAGGCCGCCTATGCAAATAAAAGGCAAAGACCCTTAGAGTTTCAGCAGGGTGATCAAGTATTTTTGAAAGTTTCTCCTTTTCGTGGCACAGTGCGATTTGGTATGAAAGAAGAGTTGGCTCCGAGATATGTTGGCCTGTATGAGATATTGCAGCTGGCTTATCAATTTGCTCTACCTCCATCTTTATCTTGTATTCACGATGTGTTTCATGTGTCGATGTTGCGGAAGTATGAGCCATATCCTTCACATGTCTTGGATATTTCTGAGGTTCAGTTAGATCCTGATGTGTCTTATGTTGAAGACCAGTTTGTATTTTGGATCGATCTGAACGAAAGCTTTGTAGTAAGCTTATACTGATTGTGAAGGTTCAGTGGAAACATACAGTTTTTGAAGAGGCCACTTGGAAAACAGAGCGGCATATGAGGGAGCTCTATCCCTACTTATTCTGATGGTATGACGTATCTTTATTTATGCTTGTTATTACTGTTGTTGATTAATTTTGGGTCGAAAGGAGGGTAAAAATGTAATGCATGAAGTAAATATCACAATTTGTTGATTTAGTAATCAACGATTTTTAAATAATGAAATATGATATATTTTGGTCATATGAAGTCCAAATGATTTGAAATTTTGATATAACATAGAAAAGTCAAATATATAGAAGTTTCATGTATTAAGTTTTGGAAAATTTGATCGTTTAACTTATCCAAATAGATATATCGGTGTTAAAATGTTAAATATTATATATTATATTATATTATTAAAATAATATTTTAAAAAACTCATATCTGAATTCCACCGAACTCAGCAGAAGCAATAGATACATAAGAGAGGTGAGAGAAATGAGGATATAATGTTTTTTTATTTTATTTTCGATCTTACTATTTATCGGTTTATCAAATCGACGAACCGACTTCAGTTCTGGTATCGTTGACAGTAAGTAGTTGATTTGAGGTATAAATATTATATTTTTGGTGATATTTGAAATTTGTCGATTTTTGTAATAAATCCGATAAATTGTTAAATCATAGAGAAATTGAAGGTTGTCGAACAGTTTATGGTTTTAGCGAAGAATAAAATATTATAGTGGTGTTATTTTGAATTATTCCTAATTTATTATAATTAGGGATTTTAATCATTTGATTGAGATTGGAGAGTTTTTTGTAAGTTGTTATTAATTCTGATTATATATTCGGAGTTTACGAGGTATAGACTAATGTCGATATAAAGTTTTCGTAGTTTAACGGATGTTATAAAATAGCCTATTATTTGAAGTTAATTTATTATGGTGTAGTTGGTGTTAATATTGATAACTAAATACACCGAAATATTAATTATTGAACGATGAAGGTGTATAATCGAGTTTTATATTTTTGTTGAAATAACTATTGTTGGGCTATTTGATGCTGTATATTAAGGCTATTGTGATTATGTTGATACGGTGACAATGATCTGATAATTGTTATTCGATTATTTAGATACGACATAAGCCTCAGGATCAAAGAAGTAGCCATATTTTATATATATACTCGATTATCAGGTACGTGTTGACGTACAAGCATATTTTTTTATTGTTTAGTATTGATAAATTTTATTGTGTTGAACGATGGAAAATCACCAGAACTGGGTGATTTGATATTATATTTGTTGTTGTTGATGTTGTTGGTTGTCGTTGTTGGGAGACGTCTCTTTGATTTTGTTCGATCGATGATATTGCTGTCGTCGGAGTAGAGGTGCGAATTATCATTGATGTTGCTTGATCGACGACACTGATGTAGTCGGAGTAGGGGTGCGACATATCGTTGATATTGTTGTTGCTGTAGTATGAGAGTGATGTCGTTGATGGTTTGATTGTACAGAAATAGCAAAGTGGGGTTTTCTGTTATGATTTCAGTTATATTTTATGTTGTTGTAAATATAACTGTTATGTATTACGATGATGATTGTCTTATATACTCACCCTTTGGGGGTTGTTTCTGTTGGACATGTTACGTGACTATGCGGTGAGACATGATAGAGGTGAATGACTAGGTGTGTCTAGTCAAATAGTCCTGTAGTTGATAGTAGATAGAGACAGTATAGTTTATTGTCTTATTTGAGTTGTGTGTATGTATTTATTATACTGTTTCTTCTACACTGATGTTGATAATGTGATGATTTCATTACTTTATCGTATATGAATTTTATTATAACGTTATTGAAAAGAAAATTTTTATGCATATGACGTCACATGTTGTATGATTATGTGGCGATGTTTGGGGTGCCACAGCAAGTGAATAGCCTTTTATCCTCTGGTCGACTGATCAGTCTTAGCTCACCATTACGCATGGGGACGGGCACTAGGCACCGACGTAAAATGGAAATACGATCGTCAGGATCTCTCTGGAGCCTTTTCCCGTAAACGGGCTCCCTCTGGAGCCTTCTACCGTAAACGGGCTCCCTCCGGGGCCTTCTCTCTCACGATATTTCCAAAAATCATATATCATATTCTATTTGTCATAGTCAATTCACATCTTTCAAAATATTTTCCTTTTCTTTTTTAAATAATAAAATATCACAACTTTCCAAAAAAAACATTTTTACAGTAAAAATGATACAGCTTTACCAAAAATCATAAAATATCATATTTTCATAACGTATGTTAAATGATATATTATGATGAATTTGATGAAAATATGATATTTTATGAAAATTGAAGATTTTATCCGAACATTCGATAATAGGCTGGGGAAAGGAGACCGAGGACGACAAAGACAAAATAAATATTTTTCAATAAATAATTTCAAGGCTTCTTGATATGATTAAAAATGATTAAAATTTTCTAAAAATGATAAAGTTCAAATTATTTTACGAGACGAGCACGATTTTATCCAAAAAGCCGGTTTGGGCAAACGAAGGGCTTTTAAAATATAATGTATCATTTTTGAAAACTAATTTTTGTAAACTTTTATTTTTCAATTAAATAGGTGTTATTAGACCTAATTTACCTAGGATGAGTAGGCCAAATTACTCATAAACTTAAAATCCCAAAACCCAGGCCCATTATAATGCAAATTATTATTATAAAAATGTAAACCTAGGCTTTGGAGACACAATTCAGTCGTCCACTTCACACACTTCACAGACAATAATTTCAAAAATTTGGAGGAAAAACAAGGAGTCTTTGTCGCCCGTTTGTTCTTCCTCACGCCCCACGCCGACGATCGCATATTCGAGTGTTCTAAAACGCAAAGGCATGTATCTAAATCCTTTGAAAAATCATTCAAACAATATTATGCATGAAAAATATTTATGTTCGATGGGTTTAACGATATAACGATTATTTTCAAAGTTTTGATGTTTTTACATTTGTTTCTTTAACGCTATGATTCCTAAGGACACGCTGGAAGTGTTTAAGGGACGGGAAAAGAGTCGCTAAGGTCTTAAGCAAAGGCTGGAATCGAGTTGGCTAAGGAAGAACATGTCTAGGGTTTTTCTAGGCACCTGATTGCAAGAAGGTTCGGTTAAGGGTATTGTATAGTTCTACTAAGGCTTCTATCCGTGGTTTGTTGATAGCTTCCCATGCGTATAGATTGCAAGCCGCAATCAGTTGCAGCGTGAGGGTCAGGGCTTGGCTAGGGTGGTCTAGGCTAGGTCTGAGGGTGGGCCAGTGAGAGTCAGGAGGGTTCGGGCTCGGGTGGTGGCTTGGGTAAAAAGTCATCGTCGAGTTCGAGTCCTACTTTGCAAGTCTCGTCCGCGGCTCATGTTAGAACTTGTGGAATGGGCTAGGGGCTGGTTAAATGGGTCATGGCTGGTTAGTTGGGTCCCTAGGTGGTCTGGTCAGGGGTTGGCTCGAGGTGGCTCGGGTGTGGTTCGAGAAAAAACGAAAGATGGTACGATGGAATTAGCTTAGGTTCGAGTTAGGGCTAGGAAAAAATAAAAGGGTCGAGCCATGGTCCACGAGGCTCGATTCATGGTCCACGAGGGTGGGTTAGGTAATAAAAGTCTATGTTTAAAATTTGGGGAGAAAATATTAAATTTTAATTAATTCGAGAATTTAACGCTTCACAAATTATTAAATAGGAAATTAAATCGACAACTCTCGAATTTACATTAAATAAAAATATTAAAAATTAAATATAAGCTTAAATAATTATTTGAGATAGTTTCGAGTCAATAAAAGTGGGAAAAATTCCAAATCGATAAGTTACTTCCACGGGCAAAACAATCATTTTACACCTAGGTATTACGAAAAGGGTTGGCAGCGTCCCGAAGGGTCATAACACATGTTAAATGATATTTTATGAATTTTATGATGAAAATATGAGATTTTATGATTTATGGTAGAACTGTGCAATTTTTACTGTTAAAATGATATTTTTTGAATTATGGAAATGACATGATATTTTATGATTAAAAAGAAAATGAAAAATATTTTAAAGGATGTGAATTGAATGTGACAAAAAAATATGATATATTATTTTTGGGAATATGGTGAGGGATAAGGTCCCAGAAAGAGTCCATTTACGGGAAAAGACCCCTAAGAGGAAACCCAACGATCGTATTTCTATTTTACGTCGGTGTCTAGTTCCCGTCCCCATGTGCAATGGTGAGCTAAGATTGATCAGTCAACCAGAGGATGAAAAACTAGTCACTTTCAAGGATCAAATTCACCCAAAATGATAAACGATTGACAGCTTTACGATTTTACGATTTTCGATTTATTTATGAGTACAAGCTTATTTTGAATAAAAATATGATTTTAATGCATGTGCTTGTATATGTATTATTTGCTACTCATGTTTAGAACATGCTGAGTCATTAGACTCACTAGGTTTGAATGCTGCAGATGATGATGTTACTGAAGGAGGCGCTGACGTTTGAGTGGATCGAGTCCGGCAGTACACTCCATCGGGACATTTATTTTCTACATTAACTTGATAATTGAAAATTTTAAATATGATGTTAATAATTTGATTAGAGATTTTTATAGTTTATTTTGAGGATAGTTTCGATCATGTTAAGAGGTGGATGTTGAATTTTTTTAATTGATGATTTATGGATTTATGCCATTGAGATTTTAAAGGTTAAATTATTTTGATTTATGAAATTTTTTAGTTATTTTAATGGTGAATTTCGAAATTTGAGATTCAAAAAAAAAAATTAATAATAGGATTTTAAAGTTAAAAAGTAGTGGATGACTTAATTTACTGAATTGCATGTAATAGGGCTTTTAGCTTAATTCGATGCTCGAATGAAGAATGGAGACCAGGGATAGTTTAAGGAAAATGTTTTTATTAAATAATTATTTTTGATTATTTAATAGATGGTGTATTTAATATATAATTTTAGAAAATTGATATTTTATGGTATTTTTATACATCGAGTCATATTTTAAATAGGCAGTCGAATTTTGACAAAAAATGAGGACTTTTTGATGACTTAGGTAATATTTTTGAAAAAGTATCAAAACAAAATATTTTAAGTGCGTGTTATTGGGCCTAATTGGCTTATTTTAGTAGATTTGTGGGCCTAGGCTTCCACTCCTTTTTATAATAAAATTTGGCTCATTCCTTCAATATTCTTCTACCATTCTTCACGCCACAAACCCTAGCCCCTCACCCCTTCACTTCGGCCAGCAGTGCTCCCATGCCCACAACAGGTTTCACGTCGGTTTTTGCAAGAAAAACGCAGCAAAGGTTTTTCCTGTCCCTCCGGTGTTTGTCCCTCGTACCATTTATGTTGTTTTTTCTAGCATTGAATCACAAATGCATGCCCTATACCTTCGTTTTCTCGTCTTTCACACCATAATATGTATTTTTGAATGTTTATGCATGGTATATGACATATCTCATGATTTATTCACGTTTTTCATTGAATTGCATGAGAAAGCTTTACTTTCTTGACATATGGCTCATGATGTTTGATGGGGCTAACAGGGTCCAGGTTTGTTGTCGGCTAGAACCAGCAAGGTATAAGTGTCATAGTAAGGGCTGGAGTTGTCGGATATGGCTCAGGGTAGGCGTCCGATCGGTTATGACATTGGTTGCCTTGGTTGCTCGATCGGGTTATAGGAGGGAAGCATCGGTGCAAGGGTTGTTCCAGGCCTTGCATCAGACCCTGGTGAGTTTGAGATATGGCCCAGGGTGGCTTGTGCACAGCTGGTCGTGGTCTAGGGGTAGATCGAGAGAGCAAAGGATGGGAAGGGTTCGTTTTGGCTTGTCTCGGGTGAATCATGCACGTACGCATGCATGGGGCTGTGGACCCTGGTTTGATCTATCCAGGAGGGTCCAATCACGTCCTTGGATGATTTGGTTCAGGTCTAGTCTGGGCTGGTTCGGTGTGGGGTTGGGTTTTCGGCTTGGGATTGCAACTAGGGTTTGGGCCTTGTAGCGCAGGAAAAATCCAACAGCTGTCCATTTGAGTTTGAGGGTCTTAAATGGCTGGGATTATGTTGTTTAGGGGCTGGGTGTGGTCAAGTCATGGTTTAAGTTTGGTTGCGCTTCGGGTTGATTCAGGTTAAAATTGGGACTCCGATCCAAGTTTTAAAAACGAATTATAGAATTTAATGCACATACTCGAGTTTACATCTAAGAAATGATTATGAGTATGTTTTAAGATGTTTTAATAAGAATGGATAGATTCGGGTTGAAGTTTTAAGGTCCAGGGATAAATGATCAAATTTGTGTTTTAGGGGCAAAATGATCATTTTGCACCTGAATTGAGTTAGCAGTCCAGGCAGTACCTTGATAACTGGAAATGTATGTTTAAAATGTTTATTTTGAAATGAATATGGAATTTTTACGAAAAATGCTGAAAATACGTCGCATTGTTTTCAAGAAAATTTATGTCTATGCATGAAATTTTATAAATGATGAATATGATGACTTGTTTGAAGAATATGATTTGGTTGTGACTAATACGAACACAAAACATGTAAGGCCAAGGCTCAGTTGACGGGTGAGAGTATCGCTGATGTCCCAGCCGCATGTACCATAGTTATACGTAGATTGATCCATCGACCAATAGCTGATATGAAAGTCACAACTAAATATCTGAATTCAATAAAGGAAATTTATACGCTTTCGATGTCATGATATTAATATGTTTATGTTTAGGATTTGGATATCATGAAAGTTATTTTAATTACGGTACTTTTCACTGTTGCATTATATGTATACGTACTTTGTTATCACGATTCAGGTGTGTTGAGTCTTTAGACTCATTAGGTATGATTGGTGCATGTGATAATGTTGATGAGGAGACTGGAGGTGCTGAGGATTAAGTGGACTGAGCTGGGGGTTCACGGGAAACCCGAAGACCTTGTATTTTTTCGCATTACATGATTATATGAGGACATCTTTAAACAATTTTAAAAGGTTGATGATTTTACTATGTTGAGGGTTTTTGGCAAATTTTATAATGCTTGGTATTTTACGTTTAACAATAAACGTTCAGTCGATTACACTTTTACGGTTTTTAAATAGTTATTTTATTCAGTAGTTGGATTGTTTATAAAATGCATGGTTCGAATTTTATACGTATTTTTGTGTATATATATTTGGCCGAGACTTGGTGATAAAAAAAAATCAGTAGTTTAGTAGTAGATGTTTCTTCCAAATGGTACAAATTATATGATCCCGCAAACAAGTCGATTTTTGAGTAGAGAAAAACCCGATTCTTTGTACATCCACGAAGCAATAAGTAAATAAATATAAAAACTGTATTAGTAATAAGTGTTGAAAAATGATTTTCAAATCGATTCTCTGTTTTAGCAATTTAATTCGATAATGAGCACATATATTTTATTATAATTGATTGATTTATTTTATCATTAGGAAATTATGTAATATTTGTCATTTTTTTGAACAGAGGGAAACATAATTTAGAGAATCAGTCATTCGAGCCTTTAAAATTTCACATTCTATTCAAATTTGTTATTTTTTCAATTTCTTGATAAATATTCATAAATAAATTATGATTTCATGTTTAAAAATAACTTTAATAATCATACTATATTTAGTTTTACTTTTAAATTACTTTACGGTCGGTTTAAGAATTAAAAAAAATATCTCACACAACTAAATCATTAGTTTTAAAAATTTTGACAATGAAATTCATTTTATTTTAACCATTTATTTTAACTGATAACTTTCCCTTCATTTTATATTAGGGAAAAGATTCAAAATAAAAACATTAAAAAGGGTGCAAAATGATTAATTTAATTTAATTTGAAGGTGGCATGTGCCAAGAAAATAATTTAAGTTGAGTGTGCTAAAATGGTTGTATTTGAGGGTGTAATTTGCCAAGTACGGATATTCAAATAGAGAAAAATATAAAAAAATGATTTAATTATATACCGTCATATAACTGACATAAAGCATTTTTACCCGAGCTCATTTGGAGAAATAAAGGGTTCATTATTGATACATTTAAGGTCAGATCTTCAACCCAGAATCGTACATAGAATCCGAGTTGTTATCTAATTGGAAAATATGTTACACAAGATGGAAAGGCCCGAGCTACCGAGCTCAGAGTATGATCGCTCGAGCCGAGATCAATCAAGTAACCAGGGGCGGATTTAGTGTAAGGCGAACGGGGGCCACGGCCCCCCCAAAAAAATTTAAAAAAATTTTTTAGCGACGGTTGTGACGGAAACCGTCGCAAAATGCGCGACGGTTTTATCAACAACCGTCGCTATATGGCGGCCACGGCCCCCCCAAATATTTAAAAAAAAATTTTTAGCGACGGTTATATAGAAACTGTCGCGGTTTAGCGACGGTGTTACAAAAACCGTCGCAAATTCCGCGACGGTTTATTATAACCGTCGCCATATTGCGACGGTTTATAGAAAACCGTCGCAAAGGTGGCCCCCCCAATGCCAAAATCCTAAATCCGCCCCTGCAAGTAACTATGATTGTGAATACACAGTCCTATTAATGCAAAATACCTGGTTAAAACTCATGTAAAGAAAGACATCAACGATATCACGATATATTTAAAATTGTAATATACTAAAGAGAAGATCATATAAAAAAAATATCAACAAAAATCTAGTATTTCAATGAATTGTCTCACTAAGAGTTCTTCTCTTACAAGATATTTAACTCCTTCTAACTTTATAAATATCAAATATTTGTTTTATGATTTTTGTTGGAATTATGAGTTTTAGAGTTTGACAAACAAATTTGTAAAAGAACTTAATAACCAAACTGATTGAACGTAATTAAGAGATTGTAACTGAAAGAAAATTTATCGGATTTAAATGAATTAAGAACCGAAGTTCTTAAAAGAGTGAATAGGTCTTAAAACCGATGACTTGAAGCTCAGGAAACAGATTTGAAAATATAACTGAAGACTTCACAAAAACGAACTGAAATGACCTATATCGAAAGTGAGTTGTTGTGATTAAATACGATGATACGGTAATATGATGACATGTAAGGCCAATGCTTAGTTGATGAGTAATACTGTCGCTGATTTCTCAGCCGTTCGGTACCGCGGTTATACGTAGATGGATCCATCGACTAACTCGATGATACGAAAGTTACAACTAATGAACGAAATTCAAATAAAAAAATGAATACGTATATGCTGATATGATGAGACATATTTTGACACGTTATGCTTTGACACGTTACTTGTAAGTTCATGCTTTTAAGATCATGAAATGTATTTTAATTACTGTACTTTCACTGTTGAATGATATGTATATGTATTTGTTATAACGGTTCAGGTTTGCTCAGTCTTTAGACTCATTATGTGTGATTGATGGCGATGATCTCTCGGTTGAGGAGAATGGAGACGTTGAAGACTGAGTAGTCTGAGATGTGGTGCACATGGAAACCCGATGACCTTGCGTTCCTTCCGCATAATATTTTTATGAGACGTGAGTTTAAGTAATATGGTTAAATGTCTTTGAATCTTTTTATACGTTGTCAATTCAGCAGACTTTGGTTATCTGTTCGAGTTTCTCTTTTAAATTAGTAGACTAGGAGATTGATTCGATTTAAGATTTAATTAATTGTAGATATTTTATTCAGAAGTTGGATGACCTTTTAAAAAACACACGTTTAACTTATTTAAATGTTGTTGTGTGTAAATATTTTCGGTCGTACCCTTTTTAAAAAAAAATTTACTTTAGTAACATTTTAAAATGAGGGGATGTTCCAAGAAAAAAGAAAAAAAGTGGCCAAGAACGAGGAAACGAAATTAAAAATTGAAATAAAATAAAATTAAATGAATAATGAGATAAAATACGAAATATGGATTTTATTACGCAAGACTGAAGATGAAGTTCAGTTCATGATCGGATACTTGTATTCATTTTACAAAAATATGGATTTGTAATGAATGTGACACAGTAATGCTTCTGTCGTATCCATTTTTAAAAAATATGGGATGAATGTAGACACAATAATGCTTCTGTCGTTTGTAGTGTGATAATGTACCAATCCTTGCATAGAAAATGTAAACAGGAATCCTACCTCATAGATCGCATCAAACACACTCTCACACAGTCTCGTCTCAAACCCAAGCTTGCTATTTGGAAAAAAAATTCTTCTTTGTTTAGCAAGAATCATTACAGAGCACAGTAGTTACTTTATTCTCCATAAATTGTGTTTTAAAATAATAATCGCTCTACACATAAGATAGTGAAAAGTAATGATCCGGCGTCTCCATTTGGCTGTAAGAAATGCCAGCCAGGTTATGGTTTATTTCTTGATTTTGTTTTCTTTAAATAATCATACGCAGGCCCATGCCAATTTATTTGCTCAGTATTTTCAGATTTTGGAATGATAAAATTGTTATTCCCATGTCATTTAATTTGAACTTGTTTTATTATAAGGTTTTTTTCCCTTCCTTTTCGAAATTACATGAGTTTAGAGGTGAAAAAGGTTTCGTCTTGCTACAGGGTTTTTTGTTTTGTTTCTTTTTTCTAGTTTATACAGTTGACTAGTGTGTAATCTTTATTAAAAATGCAAGCTCTGTCTGTTAAAATATTAATTGATATGAGATTATGGAACCCATTGCAGATTAAGCATTACTTGCTTGCTGAAAATTGTAGACTGGTTTCAAACATTTAGAAATTCTGGACCAATGATTTAAGATTGGAACTATATTCTCTTGATGCCTTTCTAAGGATTCGTAGCTATTGTTGTTATGGTTTATTGTATTGTATGGCAAATCGGACTTGTCTTTAATTTTTTGAATACCTAGTAGACTTATGACAGTTTGCAATAGTCGGGCATTGGTTAAATTCTTCATGGATACAGCCAGTGATTGCTTATTATGGTTAACCTTTCTTGAATTAAGTTTATTTCGAAAAACATTGTTGTTTTTGGATTTGAAGAAACAAAAGAAAGGAGACTAGCGAATTCATATGCACTCGAGATTAATATTTTGCTTTTATTGTTGTTGTTTAAACCTTGTATACCGGATTTAAAACTATCACAGGCTGGTTATTGTCAAGAGGAAGTTGCAACCGGTACAGGAGTGCACAAACATTTAATTCAGGCTCCTATACAGCTAAAATGGTATAGTAACGAAGCATCTCTGCAGGAGGATATTTCTTCTACAAACGAGAATGGGTGTGCACTTTTAATCCAATATTCTTGCTTCTACTGCATAGTTCTTATTTTTTGTTGCCATGATATATTTGAAAATGAATGTTAAAACTCCCATAGATGTTATGTAAACATACAAATCTTGGTTTTTCATGCTGTCTTTTTCCCGAGCCTGAAACTTCACTTTAAGTGGATAAGCTCTCGGTCGACAGACTACTATTGGGTCCTTATGGGACCTTACTACTCTAAACGTTCCAAAAAGGCATCTACTTCTTTTTTATGCTTACAAGTTAGTCTCCATTCATGAAAACCTCATTTTCCCAAATATCATTGACCATTGAAACTGTTAGCTTCAAGGGGCATGACATGTTGGCACCTTTCACCGCTGGCTGGCAAACGACTGATTTGAAACCTCTTGTGATTGAGAAGTCTGAGGTAAGGAAGTTTTTTTTGTTCATTTGAGTTTCTTACCTTAGAAAACATTGTTCATATGTTTATGAGTTATCATTTGTTTGTTTATTGTAGGGGTCCTATGTATATGACACCAATGGGAAAAGGTATCTTGATGCTCTTGCGGGGTTATGGTGCACTGCTCTAGGTATCACATTCATAATGATCATTTAAACTGACGATCTTTTCTTCTTAAATCTCATTTTTTCTTATAGTTTTTTTTAGGCTTATACAGTTTTCCAGATTATTGATGAATGCTAAGGGCTAGTTTGGGTACAAAAACACTTGTTTTTAGAAATTGATTAATTATGGCCTTAACTTGTTTTCTAGAGCAGCAGTAAAAAGAGTTTTCTTATGGTTTTTTGAAGAGAAGTTGAAGTGGTGGAGACGAATTACAAATACATTTATGATATTAAGAAACATTTCTACAGAAATACATACATCAGAAACTTATATCCAAGTTTAAGCAGCAGTGTAGCACAAAAGAGTAAAAACCTAACTGAACATCGAACTGTCAAATTAATTTATGAATTCAACCCCCCATCCCCCATGAAGTGTCTTAAGTTGAATGTGTTCTTTAGTTAAATTAGGTAATGTGTTAAAGCAGTTACCTTGGGATCTTGAAGCAATGTGATTAGTCATAACTTTGATTATTTCTAATTCTTTCAGGTGGAAATGAACAGCGTCTTGTTGCTGCTGCAACAAAACAGCTAAGCACATTGCCATTTTACCACTCATTTTGGAACCGCACTACAAAACCGTCTCTGGTATGATAAAATCCAGTTTAGTTGAAACTACTAATCTGGAACTTTTACCATGTTCCCTTTCTGATCCATTTTGAATTTAGGATCTTGCAAAGGAACTTTTGGAGATGTTTACTGCAAGCAAAATGTCCAAGGTGTTCTTCACAAATAGTGGATCAGAAGCTAATGATTCACAGGTTGATTTTTAAGCTCTATTGAGTTTGATATCGTATCTTCATCACTAAACAAACTTGGCGTTTCCTATGTTTTATGCATTGTACGGAAGAGTCCTTATAATTCTTTTGGGCCATATGTCTCTATTGAATGGCATTTTCTATTGATATTTTGTTGATATAGTTTTATAAAAGAAATTAATCGGAATGCATTTTTTGTTACTTTGCCATGCATTTATTTGTTCATCAAACATTGTTATTGTATAAAGCTTTTGAATTAATAGAACTTGTAAAACCCACCTAAAGTTTATGCTGGTAGAATGTTCTGACTTGTTTCTCTGAGCTAGATTTCTTCCCTGGTTGATTGTTCCCTCCTTCCAGGTGAAGTTGGTCTGGTATTACAATAATGCACTGGGAAGGCCAGACAAAAAGAAGTTCATTGCTCGAGCAAAATCGTAATGATTTCTGTGACAGTATTACTCATCACTATTGGTATGACCCTGTTTTAATTTTCTTCCCATGTTTTTGCAGATACCATGGTTCAACACTTATAGCAGCTAGTCTTTCAGGGTATGCTTGTCTCAAATCAAATTTCAGAATGGCAAATTTCATGTGTACACTTCATAATGAAACTTTATATGGACTTTTAACAGCCTGCCTGCACTCCACCAGAAATTTGATCTACCAGCTCCTTTCATTGTACACACAGACGCACCACATTACTGGCGACATCATCTTCCAGGTGCGATGCAGTTTCTACGTGGGTAGAGGCAGAGAGGGGCTAGCATGGGTGGTCACTCCCCTTGATTTTAAATTTTTTCCTATAATTTGGTATTATTTTTACGTTTTATTCATGCATAAAAATATAGTTTCATTTCCTCAACTATTTGTTTGCCTCCAGCACTGCTTTTCTGCATTTTGGCTTCTTTCTTTTTCAAAGGACGAATAAGAGATTTATTGATGCGAAGGGGGGATGGGGGTGTTGTTTCAAGTTTGTATCAAAATCTTAAAAACACAAGTTTGTAGGAGAAACTGAGGAGGAGTTTTCTACCAGGTTGGCTAATAACTTGGAGAACCTTATTCTCAAAGAAGGACCTGAGACGGTAACTGATTCTTGATATCAGATTCAATCCATTTCTCGATTTCTTTAGATTTAGGCTTTAAGTTGCTCACCTAATTAAAGGCTTTATTCCAGATTGCTGCTTTTATTGCTGAACCGGTAATGGGAGCTGGTGGTGTGATACTTCCACCTGAAACTTATTTTGAGAAGGCAAGTTTTCTGTCCATTCAGATTTAGAAAGAATGTTACTTGGAAACCGTGAATTGATAAATTTGCTGAATGAATTTTCATACATCTCAAGTTGGAATTTGTAAAAAATATATATATAACCTATTCTAGGCAGGTCAACTAATACAATCAGTCAGATTCAATCACATAATCAATCTTACTCATAATCAATTAAACAACTAATATCATGATTCTAATACATTTTATCCCATCCAAAAAGAAAATATAGTAATAAAACATATTGTGTAAATAGTACGCTCTAACTCTAAGCTTAAAAATTCTTTATCAGGCAATCATTAATTTTTCCTTTTATTTTGAATATAGAGTCAGTGATTTGAATCTTTAATGTATTTGCAGATTCAGTCTGTATTAAAAAAGTATGATATTCTCTTCATTGCCGATGAGGTGATTTGTGCCTTTGGAAGGCTTGGAACAATGTTTGGTTGTGACAAATACAACATCAAACCTGATCTTGTGTCCATAGCTAAGGTAATTTTTTTTTGCAATAATCTGGTGAAAAAATTGCTTTTTTTGCATCATACTTAATTTCCTTTAGTCTCAATAATATGCAGGCACTTTCTTCTGCCTACATGCCTATTGGGGCTGTGCTTGTGTGCCCCAAAGTCTACGATGTCATACATTCTCAAAGCAACAAGCTTGGTTGGTGGTGAAATTTTGACTTGAGTTTCATAAATTTCCTCGTGATGAATCTAAATCTCAATGTTTCTACAATCTTTTGTTTCAAGGTTCTTTCTCGCATGGATTCACTTATTCTGGGCACCCAGTAGCATGTGCTGTTGCATTGGAAACACTCAAGATCTACAAGTATGCTATTCTTATGTAAAATGTTCCAGTTAGTCAATCATTCTGATAATATTGTAAAGTACGTGTATCATGTCCATGTGGGTCGTGGTGGATAGGATATTCATTTTTGCATAGAGACTATTAATTCCAGTTACATGGCTAATGAAGCCATCACTAAGATTTTGACTTTCCATAGCAGTGAGCTCAGGGCTTGACAAAGTTCGATCTTAATATGAAGCAAAAGGCAATTAACTCTTGTCCTATAATCTCTTTTGAATGGAAAAGAGAGGTTGAGAGAACGTGTATGGTACTTTAGGTATTTTATCTGATTGTCTGTATGATACCCATGCGCTATATGAGATCGTGAGGGAGTTGTAAGAAAAGATTTTGAGCCCAAGCTAATCAGTTCTGTAAAGCGAGGAGAGATGCATCATACATTGTAATTGCTAATAAAATCCAACATATACATTGCCTCGCTAACGTTGAAATTATGAAAAAGCTTCTGATATATTTTACTGGACAAATTAGTTGGTGTATGGCATGTTTGTGGTGGGATATTTTCATTGGGAATTTTTGCCGAGGCTCGATATATTTGTGTTTGAATTTGGGCTAAGCTTGGTGATCAGGTACTTATTTTAGTTCCTAAATATGCAGCAAGAGTTTTGATAGGTTTGATTGTTCACAGGGAGAGGAACATTCTGGAACAAGTAAATAGCATAGCCTCAAAATTTCAAGAAGGTGTGAAAGCATATTCCCGCAGTCCCATTATCGGAGAGGTAGACTTTGCATTATTATTGTTACCTTTACACCGTGGAAACATGCTTTTTGGTTAATAATTTGACTCACACTTGTTATGTTGAAGATACGGGGAACTGGACTGATCCTTGGGACAGAATTTACCGATAACAAGTCACCAATGATGCATTTCCACCTGAATGGGGTAACATCCTTATTTTTCGGAGATACTTTGTCTTCTAGAAAGACAAAGTATTTGCTTTGTACTTGTAATACTCTCCTATTTTCACTTCAACTTGGTATGGACATCAGGAATTGGTGCATACTTTGGAGCACAATGTGAGAAACATGGAATGCTAGTACGTGTTGCCGGAGACAATATAATGATGTCTCCTCCATTTATAATGGCTCCTGAAGAAGTTGACGAGGGTAATAAGTTCACGAGACATTTTAATAAGCCCTTTATTTTATAATGGAATCGGTGCTCACACTAAAATAGACACGAT